>NC_041816.1:17100608-17403639 GCF_900964775.1 Scleropages formosus
ACAACACTATCAAACACTTTGTAGCGTGAAGTATGGCAGCAATAATAAATCCAAGAGAAGAAATGAAACATGATTTGATGCTGGAAATCCTTCCTCTCTGTCCGCCTAGAAGTAGGCCAGCCAATTAACCTGGATGCTTGGGTCTTCTGAAATGTTTAATGGGCAACCTCTGGCCCCAGTACACAGTTTATTTACTGTTACCGTTATTGCCATCACTTCATTCACGATGAGCAAGGCCATTTAAATGCCCACACATGGTACATAACAAGGCAGATTCTTCCCCCTTTTATGTGAGATAGAACCATTACCACCCCCATCCGCTATGCCTCATTGCAAATCCTGCCTTTTTCAGTTTGTAGTCAGAGTAGCGTCTGCCAGTTTCCACGACTTGGCATTTGCTTTCAACCAACTGCATCCCTGTCTGTCTCCCTGGGAAAATAAACAAAACTGTCACTGCATGGAAGAAATGACCTACT
Organism: Scleropages formosus; assembly: GCF_900964775.1. Lineage (NCBI taxonomy): Eukaryota > Metazoa > Chordata > Actinopteri > Osteoglossiformes > Osteoglossidae > Scleropages > Scleropages formosus. Next base: position 17,101,085 of record NC_041816.1, read on the forward strand.
TCAGGATGACACAACCACTGCCAGTTGGTGGCGCCGTCCAAAACACTTGTATTCTGGTCCTTCTCCTTGGAGTGCTTTCAGTCACAGCAGGCGGACAGTTGGTCATAAACTGAGTGTCCTCTTCATCTATGATCTATGAACAAAAAAGGAAAAAAAATAGATGTAAAGCTAGATGAGAAGTACAAAAACAAAGTTTAAAAATGGAGAATTTTTACACTACATCTCTAAACTCTGTTGAAATCTGCTTTCCATGTCTAATATTACTGATGTGCATATGTTTGCAAAGACAGCAGTGAAGTTTGAACCATTTTAAGATTTATAGTGTTTTTCACTTCTATTGCTGTACAATATTGCAAGTGTGTTTAAATATAATTACAACCATAATTCAGGGGTCCAGTGATAAACTGACAGGTTTACATACAAGTCATTAAGAGCTATGATTGATTAAAATAACAACGCTGTCCACAACAATTCATTTTGTCAGAATCCATACTGCATTTTACAGTCACACATGGCAGGAACACTGAGAATGAAGGCTCTTTAAGGACATTCTTATGGCCTATAAGCCAATGCAACTAACTGATATCTCCTGCTACTACTGTGCTGAGTGACAGAACCAGGTAAAGTGTATGTGTCACAGGTGCTTGTGTGAAAAACAAGCAGCAACTGGCATTGCACCAAATTACATTTGTCGACACTAAGGATTTTATTAAGAGTTCACTTTCCCCCAGCACACTGCACACCGGGGCTGCAACTGGTACTTCAGGAAAGCTACAGATGAAACGGCCTCCATTTTTAAATCCCCATGATGATTACTGGAGTAGATCCAGTTGCACTGTTCTCGTCTTCTGTTCTGGAGACCACGCTTCAGTTCCAAAAAAATTCTGCAGACAGTCCACTCCGTTATATTGCCTTTTGGAGTAAAGATTGAGATTCAAAGCACTGCATTTTACCAGGAAAACCGGTTTTATGGGAACCAACACAAAGCACTAGTATTAATTTCCCTGAAAGTAATGCTGTTCCCCAGTGTACTTATGGGGGCTTTCATCAAGACAATTTGCTTTTGAAGAGAAGGGGGAGTAGATGTCTGGCTATCTGGTCGCCAACCCTTGCTGCTAAGTAAAACCTGTTACAGCAGGAGTCAACAAATGAGACACTAGGACCCCTACCCACCATTAGTTTTGCCATGTTAATGAGGCATAATGTTGAATTTTTTCTGTCCATGCTCACAAAAATTACACAAAAATAATATACACTCAAGGATTTTACCAGGCTCATAAAGACATGTTTCATCATTCAAATCTTCACAAAGACACATTAGATCTACACTGGAATAATGTCTATTGCACAATGTGTAACCTACCCACCATCTCACACTACACAGGAAAGAAGGTCCAAAAAAATATACTGGGTTCCCAAGGTGTCTAATAATAGCTTTCTAGTTCTGTGGGCTGGACTTCCTCACATGTCCAACCCTAATTATGTCCATGACTGTCCCAGGAGAGTGCAATAAAACCCAGCTGTGAGGGACACCAGCTCGCCGTTAATGTCTAGCAGTGTTGAGTGCACAACAGCTGTGGTACCTCCGCAAAAACATTCCCCTTCCAGTGCAAGGAAATGGAAAGCACTTGTTCATGCTCACATGTACAGAGAAGAGAGCATTCCCGAAATAAAAGCGCCTTTGCACACTCTGGGACCATTTCAATTATCGGGCTCTGTCCAGCGGTCCAGCGTGCACTCTCTCCCCTCCTGACACCTCTGAGACTGTGTAAAAGCTCCGCAGCTATTCATTCACTCCACTCTCACTGCCCTCCTGGTCCCTGAGATTCCTTTTTATGCTCTGGATCAATCAAGTGCGAATGCTCTGTCTCGTTCACTTCTTAAAACAATAAGGTATCACTGGGTGTGACCAACCAAAAGATGCCAAAGAAAAAGCATCGAACAAGCTGAGAATTCGATGAAGCCAATGGGCTGCAAAGTAGATACAGTATGTACAACACAAGCAGTGTAAAAGCTAATCTTCAGCTGTGACACTTTCTATGGAGTTTCATACCACAGGACAGCCCAAGCAGAACTTATGACACCTTAGGGAAAGTTGTGCTGCACGGTAACTTGCTAGTAAAGCTGATTGAGTGCTTGTCATATTGGCACTAAGCCACAGGCAAGAGTCTGTCCACAGAGGTCTAAGGAGGCCAACAGGGTATGGAGAGCTTGAATGCTTGGATGTATAGTTGCAGCTTTTGGCTCAGAAATACACCATGGGGATAAGGAAGAGAAGAATTCAGTCCCAGGCCCATGGACCCTGTTTGACCGCAGAGGATCGGCACATGCAACTCTGAAGAAATGTCTCTCACGGGAGTCACAAAGGCATGCCCACTCCATGTTTCCATCAGAGAGCAGTATCTTGGGAAGGAAAGGATGAGATTTGCCTTTGGTTGCGGTTACTGGGACAGCTGGGGTCTGCTAATGTAGTAGCAACTTGAAGTGGCACCATACTACAATATGGACAAGGCAAGGGCAGCAATATGTTAATCACCAGTTCATTTTTGCATGGGCACTAGCACAGAGGGATGAGGGTCTTTCAGATGTACAGATATGAATAACATTTAAAGTAAAGACAACAGCTACACCAAACCATCTTGTGCTGTCATTTTCAAAGAACACAAATGTATCCGCTCCACGAACATCACATCTGTATACTCTATTTAGTGCTGTACAACATTATGCATGGTTCATGCTTAATCTTTGAGTTTATAACTTGTCATTTTCCTTAAAACATTTTTTTAAAATTTATACATCATCTGTATTTTTACATTTTAAAATCATTACACTGCATTCACAGTATTATTTTGCACAGTCCCTAAGCAGAAAATCTGATTAGTTGTTGTCGTGGCTCCCTTTTTCATTCCTGATGTTTAATGCAGCCTGTCATACAGCAGTGAGCCTGTGCTTTGGAAGGAAACTCAAAGATGTTACAAAATAAAACAACATGCAATCACTGGGAAAAACCAAAAGCCAGAGACTGTACTTTAGAGACTAATCTAATCTAGACAAGCAAAAAAATATCTCCTCATAGTTATATTATAGTACTAGGTAAAATCCATGAAAGTTACCGTTAAAGGCAACGTCCATTTTTCTTCCTGCAATCATAGAGATGCTATAAACCACAGCAGCATTCAAAAAAAATTTCTATGAAAACAAATGTTTTCTGCATTTTTGAAGAGCTTAAAAATATGCAGAATCCCTATCTAATAATAAAAAAAAAAACATTACATTTCACTGTTTCAAAGATTCAAAAATGTTTCATGAAAATTACAAACACATTTTACCGTAAATGTCATTTTGAGGGTTGCATCAATTATGCAGCCTAGACTCACAGGAAATGAATACTAATACAGTTATATCGAAATATGCTCCCAAGCAGTCCCCTCTCTGCATGTAATTTTTATGTAACTGCTTCATGGCAATTCTTCAAGTCTGTCATGATGCCTGACAAATACAATTTGTAGTTATGTTTGTTTTGATTTAACATACTGCTAGGTTGGTATGGTTTCTTCTGTTGACACTCTTGTTACAATAGAAAAACTTGGTCTGCAGCATTACTGATGCTTATCGTTTTCTTCTTGCCAAATAGTACAATGAACTACATACTGATCTATTTCACTTGTTCCCATACAATTCCAAAGCAAACTACTGAAATACGTACGGCTTAGGAAAAAGTCAATGTATGTACAGACCTATGCAAAGTAAACGGTTGTATAATTGTAATTCTTTGTACATTTACTGTTCTTAGTGTAAATTTTTGAGTATTCTAATTAATTGTTTTACATGTGGACCCCAGAGAGCTCTGTGTACTATTTAAAATTCATGCAACTTCCATACAAATAGGTTTCATACCCTTCAAAAATAATCTCATGCAGAAAATCATAAAAATGTCATTTTTGGTGGCCTCAGCTGAATGTAAAAGTTTAGAATGTGAAGAACTGAAAGGGTTAGCAATTGTCTGCTAATAGCACCCCTTGAAATTAGCGGAGCACAGTAATTGGTGGAGTCAGACACAGGTTAACAGCCAAGCCGCCACCCTGACAGAGTTGCTGAGAGTGCTCTATTGAAGTGACATCAACCATGCACTACCTTGCCCTGGGAACTGGACCTTTATTCTATGTGTTCTTGACATAACCTGAGGACAGTTGACAGTGCAAGAAAATTATTACTCACTCGCTGCTGAACAGGCAGAAGGCAGAGTTTGCACCTCAAACTGAAAAGTTCTAATATGCTATAATCAGACTAATGACTGACTTCACATCTATAAACTCTCATGCATATCTCAGCTTGAATACAGTGCTGCACCTGTGACTTCAGATGAAGACACGACATAATTCGATGGTAGGAGCAACCGGTTCAGTTTGGTTCGATCTGGGATGGGATTCCTCACTCACAGGCCCTCGCATTACAGTACGAGATCTAGTGTGTGACCTCGCCACATGGTGTCTATTTGCTTGTTTTGGCTGAGGCCAGGTCATGCTTCCTTTGCTACAGAGAAGGACTGAAAACATGAAGAGGTACAGTTATTAAAGGCTGTTTTGCAGTCCAACAGGAGGCCTGTTTGATATATATGTATGAAAAATGCACAAAAATTGCTAATTAAAAATCTGCTTAAAAATTCATACACAAAGTTTGGTCATTACTTATTCATTTGGCTGATACTTTTTCCCAAAGCAACTTACAATGATTTATCCATTTATAGAGCTGGCTCATTTTTACTGGAGAAAACTGGGGTAAGTACCTCGATCATGAGTATGACAGTGGGGGGTGGCATTTGAACCTGGGTCCTTCGACTGCAAGGCAGCAGCTCTAACCACTGTTACCTACCACCACCTATACAAATCCGTTTTACCGTATTATACAACAAATCACTATATAATGCTATAACAATCACTGTTCCGTTATATGATGACTATCACTGAGGTAATACATTTTCTCTGATTAAAGCATAGCATACATCAAGAATGTGCTTGTCATTGACTTAAAAATTACTCCCATTTTTGCCAAATAGAAAAGGTACAAGGTTTGGGACTCAGAGCTCAAAACCAAGTCTTAATTAGCACTAGCAGTTTGAGACCAGCTCATCTGGCTGAATTTTTGCTCAAAGCATCTCGTTAAAGGACAAAAGCACAAGACAAGAGCATTCTTCTCAGGTGTCTCTGAACCACTGCCCTTCATGAAGTACTGAAAAATCTGAGTTTGTACCGAGTTTGGGCAGTGAAGCGCTCCACTGCTGCTGGCTTATACTGTGTGTCTGTGCAATCAGGGAAAGGCAAACCAAGCACAACTTGTCCAGCACAACAGGCCCACATTTAGTGGCATTAAGACCAACCAGCTGCAGGAAAAGCAAATGCCTTTCCCAGATGCCAACCAGAGAACTGAGCCTCTGGGGAGATTTACAACTCGTGTGAACGCCCCTCCTGTCTAATATTACTGTGGAAATGTGTGGAGCACAGGACCAATTAAAGAAAAAGCAGGCGGAACTCGGGTCAAAGCCGCCCGATGGAAACGCGCTCTTGCAGGAAACCGGGAGCGTCACGACGTACGTGCGTGCGTAACACAGTATTGCGTCATTAAGTATAACGTGGTGCCGCGGTTGCAACCTCGAGCACTAGGTCTGCCCCGCGTGACAGCGAGCGCGCGAGTGCCGCGGGAGGTGTCGTTTTCCCGTCACTTACCGCTACCAAGTGACGAACTACTTAATCACCGCTTTATTTATCACATTCTCTGCAGTCTGTTTCTGGTTTACACATATCTACAGGCAGTGGCAGCAAGCTGTCAATTTAAATGTTGCAACGACTGTGTATTTTATAGCGTTGGACCTCCACGGTTTGTGGAGGAGTAGTTTTGTTGTAGTTTTATCTTACCTGAAAATTGCCAGCATAATCTTCATCTCTCTCGCCGTCCTTTCCCTCTCTCAAAGCAATGAGCGTAAAACCTCTGAAATAAGAGGGACTCGATGCGGACAAAGTCACTAAAATGGGAAATAAACGACATCAGCTGTAAAGTGAGAAGACAGGACACTCCTTCAATCAACGGCAACCACTGAAATTCACTAAAAATTTCCCCAGTTGATCATACACACATGATAAGTTCAAACGTTGTCTCTGGAACCCCGAGGTTTCCTCTGCACGATATTTCTTACGCATTTAAAGTCCCCATATGCAACGTCCCAAACGACTTATTAAAGGATTAATCACTGAGCTGCCGGGAGAGCAGTAAAGATGTGGAACATTTATCCCCGAAACGGCTGAAACACTCTCTGTAACGTGCATATCCCATTAACCTACAGCGAAACAAAGTGCACGTGTGAAAACTAATTTATAATAATGTACATCCAACATTACAGCCACCGTCGGTGCGCCGGAGACAGAGGCGAAGCGGAGGTCAAACATTATTTCACGAGCTGTGCCTTTTGCTTTATAATACGTCTCAGAGACGGTGACATGATGGGTAAAGTTCAAAATTGTCCCCATTCAACATTTTTTTTCTCCTGTTTTCATGATCACAGACTTTAAAAGTTTGCAAAGTTAAGTTTGGGGGATTGCAAAATATACGTGCAAAAAAGTGTAAACAACTGGTTCGACAGAGGCTGGTGGCTGTGTGAAAAACATGATTCACCTGTTGTGGGGCTTTTTTCAAAACGGGGGGTAGCCTACTACAGTAAGGAAAGTGTACATGTAGTTCTTGTGCAAAATGCGAGGAATGAATTCTTCTTCGTCCCCCCGGGCACTGACTGTTCTGAGAGCAAAGCCATGCCTAGATCACACCTGGATTTACCTGGATCGTGCCTTTCGCGCTCTCTCATTTACAGCCCTGACTGTAATACGTACAATATTTTACTGCGCAGTCAGTGGGCACACAATTACAAAGTTTAAGGCTCTTAGAAGTAATTTTCTGCTGCGTGCTTTTATTCTTAAACTAAGAAAGTAACAGTCGTGCATTTCTCTTTTGTTGCTCTTGATAATGTTCTGTATCATGCCGGATGTTGACTAGACTAATACTAAATGTATTGTCGTTTTAAATCCCCTAAAGTCCTTTCTATAGCATTTGCTGCCTGTCTTACGCAGTTCTTACCATTTGCATCCCCTTAGGCTTAATAATTCCCTTTTCTTCAGGAAATTGCATTTACGCCGAAGCCAGTATTCTGTAGCAATGAATGCGTGCAAAATCCAAGCGCGCGACTTCTTAACGGTTTAATACAATAATAAGTTAGTAACTATCAGTGTTCGCGAGTCAATCCTCATGTTAACAGCGTGTGCTTTGAAGGTTCTGGGGTTAATTTAAAACAGTTAACATGAAAGCACATGGCAAAAAAAAAGTTTCAGATGCAGGGAGCCCAGAGAGCCTGTCAAAGAATGCGACATTTTTACTGTACGTTTCCTACACTTAGTTAGTACAGTACTGTGTCAATAGAACAATGACATCATGGTCCACATATCATATTCCTTCATGGATGTGACACCTCCAGGGTTACAGGTAGGTGTGCTGTGATCTAACATTGGTTTTCTTCTTGTATACGATTTAAGGGAATCCTTGCGATGCTCACATACCTCTGTAAGTGCTTCCAGGCTGATAATTCTCCGGCTCCCCCTCCACTCTGAGCCGAAACTCATTATAGCCCTCTCTCCTCGTACCCTGAGCCCTTAGGATCCTGCTGCAATATCCATCCGATTTCGACGCCTTGTCTGCAGGCTCCTCGGTGAAGGCGACCGCGCCGCACGCGAAAGTGGAGACGAGGCACTGCAAGAGCAGCAGCCGCGGCTTTACTCCCATCCTTGGCAGTAACGCACAACAGCAGATCTATTGAAGCAGTCAATGAAGGAAGGAAAAAAAAAAAAAGAAAATATAAAAGAGGGGGAAAGGGAGGAAGGGGGGGAAAAATAACCCTTCCCGTAACTCCAGAAAATTGAGCAAACTTGTCAATTTCTCCCCCTGCGCTCTCTTAGCATGTGAAAAGAGGGGTCTGGGGCTACAGAGGACACGGCGCCATCCCCGGTGGAGCGGCCGTGGGATCCGGAGCCTCCAGCGTGGAGAAGTGCTCTGCTGATGGGCGACTCTCGACTGTTTACTTAACAGAGTGCAAATTCACAGGGGTTCGAGCAAACAGCGGAGGGGAGGGCAACGTGTCTGTCTCCAAGACATCGAAGCAAGCGAGGAGCTCGACTGAATGGAGCGTGCCAGCAGCAGACTGTGAACAAAACGCGAGGAGACGCTCGGACCTGGAGCCGCTGCGGGCTGACATGGGGGAAATTCCTGCTGCGGGCTCTCTGGTGATGGATGGATGCTCTGTTTGCACATCGGCACATCCCAGCAGAGCCCCGCGCGCACACACACGCGCACACACAGAGCGGTGGTGTAAATCGTTACGTGTGAATGTTGCGATTCACTAATACATATATATATATAGTTTAATTCTAACTGGTCACCGTCACCGTGTCGTATTACTTTTTACCAAAAGGCAGCGCATATATATATATTGAGGGCTTTTATCGGTGATGGCACGAAAAACGAGGCGGAATGCCGGAGTTGCATCGCGCGACAAACACGCTCGAGCGTAAAGCGACGTGGCTGCTCCTCGCTGAAGTTGCGCGGCCGTTTGGAAGGTGTGAAGGTGCCACACTGCGCGCAACGGACACGGCGCCGCTCCGCGCTTCCAGGCGCACACTCTTACATAATCAATGTGGAACAAAAAGCGATCGCTCGCGAAACTTTACGATGCCTCCACCTATTGTGGAGCCTGCCTGTGTAGGCTAATGGAAACCGAGCAAAAAAAGTAACAAAGTGAAAGGTAAAAATACTGTGTAGGAAAGCGGGCGGACCGAACCCATGATGGTATGATTCATAAGGCAGCCGCCGCTCGGTCGGTGCCCAACAGGGTGGGAGAGCGGCGTCCCCCGCGCGCATTTGAACATTTCACCATTTCCACACTTATTATTTTAAATTGCATCTGCACACTGACACTTGACTTGGTTCGAACCTGCCTTGGATACGTGATTACATCATACTTACAAAAAATCAGCCTACCGTATCATGTGTACATATAGATTTTATACTGAGATATACACTGACTATTTGTCTATGTATAAATTGCATATACTCTGCACTTAAGATTATTAATAGGGAATATTCGAAACCCGAAAAAATAGCTGAGGCAAGTTCGCTGCGCTGCATATTTATCATTCATAATTAAATGTTTTGTGAACTGTGGCAGTCGCTAGCCGGTCACGGAAGCCCGCGTTTTATTTTTGCGCCATTTAATTATATTTTATTAATAAAGAGCTGTACTGTAGTGTTACGCACCGGTGTGGAAACTCGTGAAGGATGGAGAGAAATTAGAGTGAATTTAAAAATGTCACTGGGGCTTCCATAGTGTTTCTGGATTTTGTGTTGATGCGTTTATTTCTTTTTTACTAGACACTGTGTATTCTAAATGTTAGGTGATCCTTGTTTTAAGAAGAGAGAAATATTATGTCATATCGACACAGCTGGCCCACTGGAAGGAGATGAAAAGTGAAGGTACACTGGAAATGGTAAAGAAAACTTGTCTGTATCCTGGATATCAAATTGGCAGATTTTTAGTTTAACCTAGTGTAAATACAGATGAGGGCAGTGAGGCCAGAGAGTTAACAGGGTTTTTGTCCTGAGAAAATAGACCACAGTCATTTGAAGTGTGTCCAGGTTCTCACAGTAGTGTCCACTATGTCACCACAAAATCTTCACTATTGGTCCCAAGCGTTTCCATATATACAGTATGTGTGTGTGTGTATACATATACATAAGAATCTCTGAAATTACAGTTTTATGTAAAAGGAACCTACACATCTGAAAAGAGAAGTAAGACTTAAAAAGTTTTCTCAGAATCAGGAATGATCTCTTAAATGTTCATCATAAACAAATTATGGAAAGATGACGTCATTATGCTTTGAATCTACAGCATGTGCCACTGCTTTTGCTATTCTGATATGAGAAAAATAAAAGGACATCCTCATTTGAAAGTCTTTAAAAATATTTTATACAACATAGCTAGGTTTTTGTGTGAAATATTTTCATGAATGAAATAAAATCTCCACATATTTCACAGAGGATTTTTTTTTCCCCAGTCCTAAAAGCCCCACTTCCTGTACCAATACAACTAAAGGAGAATTTAATATTATTCTTAAGTGTCACAACAGTTGCATAACATCTTCATAATTTGTGCTATAATGCAGCAGGAGGCCAGTCTTTTCTGTCGCCTTCAGTTGTCCAAATTATAACAAATACACATATGAACTCAGGTTTAATTTGCGAGCTGAGTAAGGTGCACAAAAGAGATTTGTGCAGCGACTGGTGGACTGCAATGTTCAAGGTGGACACTCTGTGGCAGTGCAAGGACTGCTGCTGGACAGCAGGGCAAGGGACAGTGTCACTCCAGTCTAGCAGTGTTCTCTGAAGCACATCAGCCTCCCACGCTGCCAGAAGCCCAGACATGCATCATCTCCCCTCCTGACCCCATACAAAAGCATTATGAAGATTAGCCAGTGATGCATCAAATAGCAGCAGATATAGGAAAACATGCATACAACATTGTATTGCCTGGTGAAGATATTCCATAAGGGGAAATCAGATAATAGGTGTCCTCTGAATCATGCGTGGCAGTGACAGAAAGAGCCATAATGAGAGATTATGATTAATATGCCAACATGACTGGCCCTGTGGTGTAGTTGGTGAAAATAATAGAGGAGATAGACCCCAGACAAAAAAAAAGAAACTGCAAAGGTCAGCAGACATAGAAGAAACAATTTATTATTGCAGTTTATTGTTATTTATTATTTCCCTTTGAAGATACTATCTGTATCTGAAATGTTGGATTGCGATAGCAGAAGAAATAGCAAATTGCAAACACAAAAAATTTAATTTCATGATTACAAAGAACTGCGCATAAACTGCAAAATGTAAAAACAGAAAGAAGGCATCCCAGTGTGTCAAATTCAGCATATGTATTACTGTAATATAGTTGTGAGGGGAATGAAAAAAACATATTTTGAAACCATCAGTGTGTTCATGTCAGCCCAGAAAGCCCAGCATTTGTTTAACTCGTCTATTAGTCCTAACCAAATCCAGCCTACTTTTGTCACGAGCTCTTCAGCCATCATTATCCTTCAGATCCATGTGACCACTGTTCATTAGTGCCTTTTGCAGATTAAATGTAAATGTGACCCTTCAGCTAAAATATAACTGTGCTACAAGAAGGAGAATGCTTATTGTGGACTTCCTTCCCCAGTAACACCAGAATTCTTGAAAAAAGCTTCGGTCACGAGGGGTTGAAATCCGCAACAGGAGGCTCAAGTACAGTTCCGGACTTTATCTTACATATATACATATATATATAATTTTTATTATTGTTGTTATTATTAAAAGAATAATACTGCAGATGATGATGATAAAACAATATTGTGTGAAACAAGTGTTCTGCAAAATAGAAAACAAAGCAATTAAAGCTGAAATTTTACTTGTTTTATATAATTATTGTGTTGTCCCAAGTATAGTTCTTTTGTCGTGACTTTGTCCCATCCTTCCCAATTTACTGCTCCTGCAAATGAATAAATACACATGGATTGAGAGCAAGTCAATTGAAGAAGTTGTGATCCTACTGTCAGATGACAGTATTTTCAAGGTAGGAGTGCATGTTCTGCACACTGCTGAAGGAGCAGGACAGTTTGTGAGAAGATGGGCAGGCACAACACCAGCAGGTGTCACAACATCCTTCTACCATCGTGTTTCCAAGGGGATCCTCCACCTGGCCGCCACACGCTGGTTCCCACTAGTGCAACCCATTATGAAAAACACTTCACACTCAGTATACATTAGCATCATTTAAGTGCAGTATGGAACACCAATTTATCTTACAAATTTTTTTATTTTAGATCTTACTCACACTAACTAGACCAGTGCCCAAGTAAACCAAGTCAAGTTAAAAATATACAGAATTATAACTAGTTTATTACATATATTTTAAATAAGAAAAATATTTTTCATAAATACACTTTAAAAACACTGAAAAAGACACGTGTCCTAATGTGGACAAGTTTAGGATCAAACAAATACAGTGTAAAAATAATCACTGAAGTACACTAAGCATGTGACCCTTTTCAATCAATAACTACTACTTGTAACCTTTGTCCATCAGGTCCTTTTGTCATCTTTGCATGGCAATAGCATAAAAGCTCTTTGACAGTAAAAATGTGTGGTGGAGAAATGTGATCATCTCTCTTGAATCACACACACACACACAGGCTGAAGCTGCTTGACCCAAGCGGGGTTGTGGCAAACCAGAGCCTAACCCAGCAACACAGGGCGCAAAGCTGGAGGGGGAAGGGACACACCCAGAACACGATGCCAGTCCGTCGCAAGGCACCCCAAGCAGGTCTCGAACCCCAGGCCCACTAGAGAGCGGGACCCGGCCAAGCCCACTGTGCCACCACACCCCCCCCTCTTGAATCAGCATTGTGTTATTCTTTGAAGAAGAGACATATAATAACGGGCTAACTGACAATGAATAAATCAAAAGAAATACAGGGAAAGTTTGCCAACTAACTATAGATTGCAGACTTCTCTATCTGCTGTGCACATTTGCTGTGATTCAGTGTTTCCTACAAAATATTGATAAGAGATGGGGAGATGAACTAAAGGGAATGCTATATTTATTACACAATACATAGGTATGGTTTATCTATGGTGTAATTTTTATAGGTACCTCAAAGAGATATTCAATCCCTACAGTATGAATATAATACAAGCTTGCAGGATTAAATTTGAAGTGATTCCAATAACACTAAATCAATATAATACACAGAAAGGTGTTATTCTCAAAGCTCTATTTTCACATAAATCCCCACAGCTGTCCTACTGTTCAGAGAGACAGTGTTTTCAAAAAAACTGTTTTATGAATGTTTTTAATTTTATCCAAAGCACAGAACCAGGCACAGATTCCGATGTAAGTTTAATCAGATTTCACTGGAATGAAGAGTTCTTAAACTTTATGTTTATATATGAAGGGCTTTACTTTCACAAAATGGACATTTTATTCCTGCAGCTGAATTAATACAAATAAATCCAGGCAGAGTATATGAGTGTGTGACTCCATTACTGATACGTGGCGACGTGTCATCTGTGTGCACTGGAGATGAAATGTGTATGAGGTCAGTGACACTTTTCACAGAGTGCAAGCAGAAACAAAGCAATTTGAGAAAGCGCCTCCTTGGGGAAGCCCAGCAATATGTGGGATGAAGAACTCGCAGCTTATTGTCCGGAACTTGCACTTCGCTTCAACTACCATAAATTGTCTATGGCACAAAAGACACGTTTTCAAAAATATATGAAAACAAAATGTATTATTTCATACTGTAGTAAAACACTACAATTCTCCTCCTGCATGAGACGTTCATAATTGTGTGCAGCTGCATAGTATCAAAGAAATGCACCTGTATTGTCAGTGTCACTTTAAATGTATTATATTGTTTGAATTTATTATAAACTTAATTAAACGTGTATGATTATTTCTTTCCGAAAGATTTCAGTTACTGATGTTTCTTCACTCCTTTTCCCAGGCCTGAAGATTAATATGAGAAAATATGCATTATTGAAGTTATTCATGACATAACAAATTTGTGTTTGCGATTACAGCTTTCAACATGCTTATTAGAGAACAAATACACACATACTGGAACAACTCATTAGGGTTCTTTTTATTGCATGAGTTATGTTTTTTTTTCAGTTGTACAGCTAAAGTCACTGCAACATGGGTACAAATCTGTCATGGCCTTGAATAAGGGTGGGTGGCTGCTGGGTGTTACCAGTGCAGGCTGTGATTTAGTGGGACCTTATGCTGTTTGGCAGCTTCACACAGGAAAAGGGTATCTGAGACTGGAAGTGGTTAGACACCAAGAGCCATGATGCTTTTTGAAGACACACATCTGGTTTCCTGCTGTTGCATGTTACGCAGAGGTGTCAGTGATCAAGACTACAAACTTTGGGTTACAGAGTACACTTTGACGTGGCTTCTGCCACCACTTGCAAGAAGTTTAATGGCCGGATTTTGGTTTGACTTTACGGCATCCTCTGCTTTTTTCTGTATCAGCAAACTTTCATTCAGTGCTAAAATGATGATTTTGTCCATTTATTGGAATGCATTCTGTACAAACATCATAATTTCAGAAAATTTTGCAAAGATGAATATAACTGTAGTACTGGTTAGTAACACTCAGTTTTCACTCACAAGCAGAGTTCAGGACCAATGGCATGTCTGTGTATGGCTACGGGGCAAAGGAGAACTGACTCTGCTGCTTGCCTTCTGGATATACTGTAATATTATGCTGTAAAAATAATGAGATTCCCTAATTAGTGTGTGTTTTTGATATCTAATCTAATGTCAAAATGTCCATTGCTTCAAGGCAAGTGAGTAAACAAAATGAGTTAAAAAGATTTTTTTTGACAGACTTCAGTTTGTCAACTTTCATTAGTCTTTTCAGCTGTAGTGAGAATAATTTGAAATGTCATCATGGAAGTCTGTGTATGTATTCATGGTTAGAATATATGATCTTAAGGAGGTTTAATAATAAGATTTGGGGATAAATGTATTTGTGGGTTGATTTCCAGTTACCGTTTTATTTTTTTCCAGAAACTCCACATCAGCGCAGTCTGAATTTTATTATTCCCCTTATCTTCATTATATTTGTTTCCTTCCTGTTCACCTTGTCAGACAATGCCCTTCTGATAGATGACTCCTCACTACATGTTGGATCTCCATTTCCTGAGCTTATTTCTGTGATGCTGCAGAACAAATTCCAATTCTTAAATAGAATTTAAATGGTAATTTTGTGTTCCCACTACTGACTTTGTTGTAAAATGCTGTCATCTGGCTAAAAGCACATTATTTCCTTGCATTTTTATTATTCTGTGAATTAATTTAAGCTTCTCCAGTGATTCATTACTTTTTTGTTGCTGTTACTGCCCTTGTGTTTTACTCAACTATATAACATTTCTTGCAGAACAATTGTGATTAAGTTTAATCTTCATCCTCAAATTTTGTAGTTTCAGGTAAAAATTACACATATTGTCACTCTGCATAGTCATCTCACATTTCCTTTTAATTCAGTATCTTCAAAAAAAGTATAACAGGAAAGATTACATTTCATGTGTTATGGAACTGTGTCCCCGTGATGAATAAACAGAAAGACAGTATAAGCTGTGTCTATGAATTTCTGATTCAGCAAACAATAATAACTGTTTTCTTTTGAAGTGCAACCCTTTCTCTTAACTGCATCTGTTGGTCTCAATAACAGTTTGAAATAATGTTTTCTGACATCCATTTAAACTCGCTGAATTTAGATCCCTGTGCCTTTTTGGAGGCTATCAGATGCAATTACGGTCAGTAAATGTAGATGACTCAGAATATAAACGCTACTATGGGATGGGCATAGAGTATCAATGATTTTTTCTGTGCTTGAAGGCTCCATTATTTCATAGAAAGAATTTAAAACAAATGGCATACACTGTCAGAAGCTCTCCATAGTCCTGTACTCAAATCAAGCATCCTTGCCTTTAAAGGCTATCGTAATTAAGACACTAATTGAAGTTAAAATGAAGTTTCTTAAAAAAATTAGTTCTGGGCAAAGTAGCCTGTATAGAAAAATTGCTTTTGATTTTACTATCACTCTAATTCTGGCACCATTTGCTTTGAGAAAAAAGCAAAGCAAGATAACTTATGAGAGTGCTAACCCCCTGTATGTATAATATCATAAATTCTTTAAGGACACTGGACTTGTACAGCAGTTTTGCATGTTTAAAGCCAATAAGGCAAAGGTACAGTTAGTCTTTCCTACATTTTGCATTAATTAATCTTAATTAACACCATACTCCATACAAAAAATAAAAATAGATTTCAGTTTCCATTTTGCAAAGATGAAGCATGTGGATTCAGTTTTACAGTTTTTTATTCCCCCCACAAATAATATGCTGCATCCTCTCCACACTTCAGATTATCTTCCTGTCCTGTGCAGCTGGAGCTTTTTATGTAACATATATCTGCACAAATTGATTTTGGTGACAGTACAGAAAAAGACGAATGAGGATAGGTCCGTTGGACATATAGGGCTGCTATATGTAAAAGTGTTCCACTGATTTGATTATCAAGAGATGGTAACCATTAAAGACTAAATCAATAGTGAGCGAGATCCAAGTTACCCAATAAACAGAACATGGGCAGAGCAGCTAGAAAATTTAATTGTGTGATTCAATTCAATTTTATATAGTGGGCTTTCCAACAGGTAACCTAAGAGCACTTAAACAATAATGCATAAATCAGAGAGACTGGCAAAAATAGCATAAATAATAATTATGACACACAGATAGCATAAGTAACAGCAAAAACTGGAATACATAATTTAAGAAAAAAAACTGGGGAGAAGTCAGAAAGTAACAGAAAAGTGAAAATAAAACTCTTAAGGCTGGCACAGGAGAATAAGCAGGCTACTCACCCCTGCTAAACGCGGTAACTCTTTAAAATTAAGGATAAAATGTTGCTCTTAGTTTAAATTTCTGGAGCATTTGGATGGTTGTCCGTGCCTGGTTTACAAGTAATTATCAACAATGACCTACATCAGGCAGGTAATCTCGACAAGACAATGTTCACTGTGGCCATACCATTGCACAGTGGAATCTCAAGAGTGTGAAGAGACTCAAATCCTCGGCAACGAAAGCTTTTCTGTTTCCGAGATCACACCACCTCCCATTGACACTTCTTGCTGTGTAGATATGTTATAAATGTGGCATGGAAATGGTGACGTTTAATATGGTAAGTGTTCATTTTAACACAACCGAAAATACAGTAAACATACTTCTAGTATTACTTCCAAAACCTATCAGAGGATTACCTGTTAAAATAAGTCCAAAGGATACAGGGTTTATTGAATTCTTCTTGAATGACTATCATCTCCTAATTTAAGATACTGACGCTGGCCTTTTCACTGTGTAATGTGGGGAGCGCACCATCTCGCCTGAGTAATTATCACGTCAGATGTGCTTATGTCTTCTTCCCCTTCTGGACCTCATAAAGATGGAAGTCTGTTTAAATTACCGCATTCCATATACTCAGCCACACTTTTTAAACAAAATAAACCGAAGGTTTGTTTATACTCACAAATTCACGATTTGTTCATTACAAATAGCAGATGTCATCCTGCTAACTGTAGATGCAGTCCTTATTTCAGGAGCTATTTTTAAAAATATGATGTAGATCTCCTGCCTTCTTTATTGATTGTAAGTAAGGCTTTTTGTCCCAGTAAAAGCTCTGGATCCACTGAACTGAAGTACATTATTCAGATGAGGTTTAGGATGATGGAGCTGAAGCTACTATTTTCTCAAAAAGAAACGTGTTCAAAGAATTTCGAGGCGTGTTTCAGCAAAATGGATTCAAAGAGGAAAAGTGTGCTGTCGCTTCTGCAGATTTAGTCATCCACACTACAGCAGAAACCAAGCTCAGAAATAATATTTCTTGAGGAAGTGTGAGGTCTGGGCTCAGTCTCCGCACCATTAGGCCACAAGGTTCAAAGTGCCGAGGCTGACATTTGGCAGACCGCTCAGGGGAGACGGAAGTGAGAAGAGCAGAGTCATATTACATTAGAGAAATCTTTTGAGACGCTGACTAATGATTCCCTGCAGTGGTGTGGTCACTGAACTGTAGCCTGACAATTAGACAGACATATATAAACATATACATAGACACAAGGACTGTTGAAACAAGAGTACAAGCTGTACATCTATGTATGTAATATGTGTATATCTGAAATTTGTAATTAATTGTGGTTTAGCAATTAATGTTTTTAAAACATTTAAAAGGTTCGAAAACAGCTAATACTCCTGCTGTAAATAAAATCTCGAATACAGAGCAAAACACTATATTTTAATGGCTCACTGGTTTTATTCAGCCTTTAAATATAGTTTACTTTGCTGCTGACAGAACATTCTTGACTTAAATTATAAGCTAAGCAGCAAATAAAACCTTATAAGCCATATATATGTTAATATGCCCAAGACCTTCCTATGCTTTGGAGGATGCGCTTTTTAGATCTTTTGAGTTTTTCAGAGAGGATATTTGGGAGTTTGTGGGGAGTTATTTATTCCACAGCTGCTGGAAGCATGCTGTTGCTATTTAGATCCCATGTCTTCCCACCAGATGTAAGCAGCGGATTTTCTGGTAATGTTAAATAATGAGTTGTTTTACATCCAGCCTTAAACTGCTGAGATATTGCTTCTCGGTAATCACTGTATTGGCACATGTAACATACATCTACCATGCACTATGGAACACATATCAGAAACTGCAAGGTTGTAATCATATATATATAAATTTGAAAACATGGCACATCAGTCCTTTTCACTGACATCACTTTCCACATGGCCATTGACCACCGGTTTGGTCTTAGTATTTAAAAGTTTGAACTTATTTTCTTTCAAAATGCACTATACCAATAGCCAGGCAAACCAGAAATCTGCAGCATCTCCTCACTTCATTGCCACAAATAAAAGCAATAAAAGTTCAGAGAAAAAATCTGGCAACATGACAGAATGAGGCCATAATAGACGAGAGGGAGAACATGATGTAGATAAAAAATATTTTTAATGTGCAAACCACACCATAGGTTTGAGGCATAATTCAATGATGAGTAACAGAGAGGTGGCATTTTAAGAGGTGCACAAAACCCAGCAGCAGGTATTAAAATGCTCATTTTTTACTTTTTATACTTTGTTCTGCACAGCTTGGAAGACTGCTGAGCCAACACATTAAGAAGCTTCATCTGCAGGAGGGGGTGGGAAAAGATAAGGTAACGAAACACTCTTCAAATTAGTGTAAATCGCCCTGTACTTAATCAGCAAAAAAATATGGTTGCATTTGGACCTTCTGATTTACATTCATTTGTCTTTTCTGGGTAATCTTAATCTAAATGCCAAGGTTTGCAGAAGCAAATTGGAATTAATTTATTTCACACTCATGTTTATATGTTTTTCAAAAGACAATAAAGAAGATGTACATAAGAACTGGTAGACAACACAGGAAATTATTATTATTCTACTACATTAACTGATAGGGGCTGCAAACCCTTAAATATTGTTATCCACAAGTATCTACAGAGGTAGTATAACTGTAGCATGTAGCCTTGCTAAGACTTTAGTGTGAATGCTGTCAATCAGCGGCCCAAGTGCAGCACTGGGGGGGGTCAGTACTATATAGTCCCCTCCCCAGAGAGCTCATCATCAGGGGCCTGTAAGCTCCTTCTACCGTTCTTGGCTACTGTCCTCTTATCTGCACACAGTCCCTCTACTGGGGGGGACCTGCAGGGTCTCCAGTGATATCAGCTTTTGCAGGTATGTCTTGGAGCCCGTGCTCAGCAGGGGATGACCCAAGCCATGCACCTTGCCCTCCTTCGGTGCTGGGAGAATTGACAGACCCTAACGTATGCCTGCCGCGTTGTTGATTTTGGTCTCGAAAACATGCAAGGGTGGTAGTGGTACATGTAGTGGTACATGGGAAGAAAAGGGTGGAGGGAGTACAGCAGCTGAACGTGGACCTGGGGACTGTGTAGAAACTGTCTGTCTGGTGCTGGGAATGGGAGCCTATAACGCAAAGGCTAATACTGCACACAGGAGGATTGTTTTTGCTCAATGTGGTCATGTGATTTTCATCTGGCCTCTTTGATCATCCTCATGTTGCATCATTGATGAGGAGGAAAAAAGGCTTTGCAGCTGTAAATGTTTAAAATGTATGATATGTGAAGCCCAAATAAAATATTCTGCTGTTCTCGGAATGTAATCAGTTGGTAATATTGTTTCAAGATATAACAATAGCTATTCAGTGACCTTTACTACCATCAACGCTGAGGGAAAATCTGACAGGTATTTAAATGGCCATTTGTTGAAGTCAGTAATAATGTAATTACATAAAGCATTTACATATTGATGTTTAACACTCTACTCGTAGATTGCAGATTTCATCATATTTGGTAAGTGAGGTGACCTTATTCACACATTAGTTGGAGTAATGGGATTAGCAGAAAATACAAACCTTCTCAAGCTTAACAAAGACATACCCAGCAGCTGAAAACCTCACTGCAGGAGCTTACCCTGCACCCCCTCCCCCTGGAATTCATACAAAGGAAATGTCACATTCCATTTGCTATTTTCAGAGAGAACTTTATACAACTGTAATATTTTTGCTGTATTATGAATTTATAATTTCCGGTATTTTTATTAACTAACATTTTGCCCACGTGTTAGCATCCTGTCAATTATTGGTTTTTACTGTGAGAGTGTAGTGAATTGTGGCCAGACAGTCGATGGAAGTATGGAGGTAAATTCAGTTCCTAAGGCCAGTTAATTGCGTTTCCTAACTCAAGATTAGGTATTAGAGGAAAACATGAGAAAATATTTATACATTAATAGTGAGATTAATTTTCACTTGTGAGGTTTTCAAGGTCAAAATATTAGAAGCAGAGAGCAGTGCATCAAGTCAGTTAGCACAGTTTTTTTTCAGTTTCACCACCCATCAAGAGAAAAATGGGCTGAATAGCTCATTGACTTTTGTTACAGCTGTGGGACTGATCTCATGCAGATCTTTCAGTGATGTGATCTAATGCATGCTTCACATTTGGTGCCCGTGCTGACGGCATGCTGTTCCTCCACGAGCCGGTGTGCTGGTCCTATCCTCCTCAAAACAGAGGAGGAATAACTAAATATTTCTCTCTGCAAAGCCTAGACAACACATGCAGTGATGTCCTGCTCTTGGCCTGTGGGTTACACAGTTCCCCTCATAACCAGAACCACCCATTTGGAGCAGATGTCTGAAAGTTCAGGGGAGAAAACTTTTTACTCTACATTTTAATCTCCTGCAGCAACAAAAGAGGGGTTTGATGCTCAAGTCCAGAACTCAGGAAGATTTCCAAGAACCAACATCCTAAAAGAATGACAACTTCTTTGATTGCCATTTCTTTTCTTTTTGTTTGCGGTCTAACGTTCTCATCAGCATTGCGGGTCAACACCACCACCTTTCTCTCCAGGATCAAACATGTAGGAGTGAGGAGAGAGAGCTGTCTGCCAGGCATGCTGGGACATGCTGATGAAGTGCTTACGATGCAGGGAGGGCTTGTGTCCTTCGCTCAAAGCACAACATGCAGGAGTTGAGCTGCTGCATTCGACTTGCATCTTATTGGGTCTAAAAATGTATGAACCTCTTGTCCTTTTGTTTTACCCGTATTGCTGAGGAATATATGTAAGCCTTCCTAGGCTCCTTTGTCCCTAAAATAAAAAAAAGCTCAAAATCGGAGACTTATCACAGTCAGAGATTCCTGACAAAATATTTGGTCCTTAATGTTTGGTAATAACATTTGGTAACATTTAGGTTTTAAGAATAATGTTTAATTTAGGCAACAGCCTTAAACACAACTTTACCAGCTGTAAAACATTGATGGCTGTAACACCTTTGTGAACCCTTCATGATTTCTTCTTAGTTCTGTACTTCTTAATGTTAGTGGGATATATCACAGGAAATGGTGAGTTACAATGTACCGTGGTATGTTTGCGATGATATTATGCATCACAGTAAATTGACATTTCCACAGTGGTAAAGCTCCAGTGGCATATTGTCTAGGTGAACACTAAAGCCTTATGACCACTTACAACGCATTGTAATCTCTCAGCTCTGTATCATGTAGTACTTCTGTCCTTTGACCTCTACTCTATACATCACGGTAATCTGCCCAGGACTTGTCTCATCTTACGTCTGTATGGTTACTAACTGCTGTGAGTGCTCCTCCTTTTCGTGCTGGAAAGGAAGGTGAGTAGTGAGTGTTTGCTCAGCATGTTGGAGCTCCCTGCGAGAGGGGAGCGGGTGGAGCAGCTTCCTGTCCTAATCTGATTAATGTTTACATCGTTGAGAGCTAATGTGCTGTGCAAGAAGGTTCTTTTTGGTGTGGCTTTTATGGAGACGGGGCAGCCGAAGCCAATAAACTCCATATGTGTGCACCGCCTCCCCCACTTTCTTTCCATTAAGAGGAGATGGGACTCCGCTCAGTGAGCTCAGTCAAATTAGCATGGCTCGGCTCGACTGATGGTCAGAGCACCGGGGCCACAATCAGCACTTTTACACTCGATTCATTTCCTTATCACACTACCCTCTGCACAACCCTACAGCTTTTGCTGCAACAGCTCAGGTTAAGTGCATGGCCCAAAGGTACCAAAGCGTTAGCTCATCCACAGTTACTTCTTCACAGAGACCCCACCCATGTCCCATCCTGTCCTCACAGGACCCAATCAAGCCTCCAATCTTTCAACTTGATCTAATGCATTACATTTGTCTGTGAAAAAGCAAAAAATGGTCAGTTTATAGAATTTTAAAATACATTTCATATAATAAGTAAGCTATAAAAGCCAAGGCTAAACAATCAATAAATTGTAACTTCATATTTTAATCTGAATGTCTTCAAATAGGCTTGGTTCCCAAAGGAGAAAATCTCATCAATGAAGCTATATTTCACCAACGCAGTACCAGTCTTTAACTACGCTTAATCTTTCATGATGCAATATCTTCTCTGATGACTTATTCAGTGTGCATCTTTAGGACAAATGGTCATTTCAGCTAAAAGTTTAACTCATAAATTACACCATGAAGACCTGGACAAGTTCTGGCAAATAACCTAACATTGTATTTGATCTGAGAACAGGAGCGCTTTGAAAGACATAAGTGATTGCTGACCAACTGATTGACTGGACACTACATTCTTGTTGACAAAGCTTTATTATCAGAAAGTCTCAATTACTATGCTTTTAGCAGAGGCTCTAAGATCTACAAAACTCTGAGAAGATATCATTCTTCATAAGCTTCAAGGTTGCAATAATAAGTAGCTTGTTTAAGGCAATGTAATATCCCTTCCAATATAATCTGACAGAAACACAAAATGCACTAATGGTTAGATAGCATGGTTAGAATGCTAATGGAAAGATTGCATGTTTAAAAACTAAAGCATAAAGGCATTATTTTTCATTTTAACCATTTTGTTCTCTCAATTCAACTGAGGCCAGTAATCTAGTTCTTTTGTCTGGCCTTTGAAGAATAGTGTAACACTTGGAGGGGAGCCCAATTTACCCTGCTCCGCCTGCAATGCTACAGACGTCCAGCTGACTGTGGGTATAACTTTGAGCAAAGAGGGTAGGAAAAAACTCCCCACCTCACTCACTGAAAGTAAGTCAGGGCTATATGTATTTGCTCAGCTGCCTCATCACAGACACTGTGACACAGTAGGGATTTGGACCTAGATCCCCAAGGTAGGGAACTTTGAGGGAGTTCTCCTGGGTGTACAGTTATGACCCAGTGGCAGCCTACTTGTACACCTTGTGATATACCCTAACGGTTGCATTATGAATAGTGCAAAAGGGCAAAAACTTGCTAAAATACTGCTCTAGGACTTTGCCATCTAGGCGAGAGATATGTTATTTGAAGTCACTGAGGGTACTGCAGAGCTTTACCGCCCGCCTGAGCTAGGCCCTGGGGTCACTGTTAGCTACCAGTGAGTAGGACGCCTGCTGATGTCTCATGACTTCTTGCCCTTGAGACAATAATGGGCAGATCTGTGCAAGTTTTATTCTGGAGACCAAAAATTATTACTATCTCTTAGCTCTTGAACAGAAGACTTTATGTTAAAGTGTTAAGAGAGCAAGTATTTCAATGAAGTGCTCCTGCAGTTTGCATTGAACTGGACCCATCTGTGCTGCTCCTGCAGCTCCAAGGACAAGGTAGATATAAAGGAGACCATGAGTCTATGTTTAATGAGTCATCAGGGCACCTTTAGCTGTTCAAACTATGAAGCGGTGGGATCAGAGGATGCTTGGATGGGTCTGTCATCTCATCCCAGTGGAATGAATCAGAGTAAGATGGGTATGTCCGACCTTGGGCCACCCATGTAAGGCTGTTGTAGCAATGGCTCCCAGGGTACCAACCCAGCTTCTGCAGCAATTAAAAGCCACAGATATCTTCTCTGTGGTTTGAGCACATGCTTAGAGTTGGATATGGAATTTTCATTTCAATCTGAAATAAGATATTTAATGAGTTTTTTACTTTGGTCTGTGCAGGAACATAAAGGCCACATAAGTTAGAGTTTGGCTTCGCTTAACTTTTCACAAGACCATCTAGTGACACAAAAAAACTGCAAGACATGAAAGAATGGGCTATATTTTTGCAATCTTAAAGAATCTTAAATCTTAAATGTTTTGCAGTCTCTTTAAGTAAGGAACATAACATAACATAAGAAACCATAAGAGTCATCTCACTGAGATTACATAAGCATGCTACCAAACAGCTGTTTAAAAATAGCCTTTGTCCAGCTAACAAATAAGGGTACACTTCCATTCACTGCCATCTTAAAAGAGAGCGCACAACAGTTGGTGGAAGTTCCTAACGTATGAAGAATATAAATCAATGTCATAAATATTATTAAATAAAAATAACACTTTAAAAAAAACCTTGTGTGTTCTCTGATTTATTTCTTAAATGAATTACTTTATACTACATAACAACATGAAGTGATGAGCATATTCTATGGCAGTCCTCAAGAGAGGATGTAGAAATGAGAAACTGTGTTCTTTGACCTGTCAGTGCAAGAGTTGCAACTCATTCGACATGTCATTGAAGGAACGTGTTCCTTGACACAGCCTTCCTTTTTTTTGCCTGTCATTGCAAAAAGGCCATTTCACACGTGATTGCTTGGTGAATTCATGGGGAAGCAGGAAAACTACCTCTGTGACTGGTTAAAAATACATCAAAACTGCATATCATTTGGTGCACTATAATCACAAAAGTAGAGCTCATTATTTTAATCAATTCATAAGAACCTTAAGACTTTATTTTTCTTCAGGTAATATAGCATAAACTTTCAAAATCACTGAGTGATAAAATGAAATCCTATTTTACTGGAAATGCTGTTATTGTCGACATGGAGCTTAGTTTTTAGTGTTATTATTTTTAGTCAATTTCCATTGATTTCATTCAAATCACGAAAAACAAACTGGCCTGTGTTGGTCCAAGGAAATAGATATGCTTCTGCAATATTCATATCTGCTTTCCATGTGCGTGTTGCAAAGGCACACGTAATGTGTGACACATGCAGCTCTGTGGAACAAAGGTATTTTGTTGCCATTCTCATCACTTTTATACAGTGGGAAATTTATAGGTAGTTTATTCTGTGGATTTAGAAAAGCGCAAAACAGACAAAAACGAGTTTCATCAACAGAAGCAATTTTCTACATGGATTATGAATGCAGTCTTCCGAGACTGGTGGAGGAAGATCTCTGAGGCACAAGGAGGGAAAGGGAATCTCTAGTCTAACTCAGTCACAGCTCATCTTGGTATGACCTTTCCAAACTCTTTCTCACAGCCAACCAGTTAATCAGGGTTTCTTTCTCTCCTCCAGACAAAGTCTGTGAGAGGTTGCTTCCGGAAACTGATTAATAGCTTGTGTCTGTTAAAAAAAAAAAGAAGAAAAATGTGCTTCAAATGCATTTAATACAACCAGCTTTGAATAGCAAGGCCAGTGTAGGTATATTATCTGCAGGCATGATAAGCAGAAGCATGTGTGGCTCATTATTCTCCTCCACTCTGCTTAACTAATTGAGATGATTATGATAGGAAACACAATTTCCAAGGGACCTGACAAAATGAATATTCGCCTAACTCGAAGAATAACATTCAAATTATGAATCTCTTTGTTTTGTTGACTAAGCAAAGGGATTACACAAAGATCCGTTTCTACTTATATATCTGAATGAGCATTTATACACTGACATAAACTCGAAGTGTCCATAATTAACCCAGCAGAATCAAATTTTAGTGTGGCACTGATGTTGAAGAATGTCCTCTTCTGTTAGTGGCCTATTGGCAAAAACTGTATGACTGAAGTAGGACTGAAGATTCTGGTTTCTACTTTACCTGAAATTTTCACTGAAATGTCTGCACTCAGGTTCCAGTAGAGATGAGATCTGACAGGCTGAACAAACAAAACCATTAAAAGTTAGATCTTTTAAATGATGTGTGCAATGAGATTACAAAAAAAGAGAAATCAAATGGTAGCCGAACAGCATGCACAGAAAGCTATAAAGAGAACATTCCCCCTATCATAGAAATTACTGAGCTGAGTGGCAAAAAACTGAAGTAAAAAATTAAGTTCATCCATCAATGTATATGAGCCATGAAAAACATCTTGCAAAAAAATAAATCTTGGAGTGTGAGACAAGTTTGCACTACTAGTACCTCTCCCTCCGTGTGCATCCATTTTCAAAAACCTCATAACTTGCTCACAGATCCAGAAAGGTGTTACGTGATTGCAAATAAAGCCTTCAATTTGCATAATTCCCCCTGCTTGAGAACACCAATCCACTTGCCCTTCCATCCTGGGGACTTTAGAAACACAAATTATGAACTTGAGAGTGCAGAAAATTAGAAAAACAACCGGTATACATTCACTGGCAGCAAACTGTACTTGCATTATCAACTATACGCATTATCAAGGGCAAAAATGTATTATCCAGACATGGCTACTTCCAACAGGGCCTACCCTGCCCTTGCAGTGAACTTTGGAGAGTTCACTGCTGAAGCCAAGGACTCCAGGAACACTGAATTTCCCACAGCTGTAGCCATGTAGGCCCTGTGTGATTTCCCTTCCCTTTTCTTGGCTCTTCTTAATGTATGAAGCATCTCAAAATTCGAGCAGTTGTGCTCATTTCACTTCTCTTTGGGACAACCACCTTGAATTAATGCAAACAACTGTTTAGTATACAGGGGGGTGCGGTGGTGCAGTGGGTTGAACCACAGTCCTGCTCTCCGGTGGGTCTGGGGTTCAAGTCCCATTTGGGGTGCCTTGCGACAGACTGGCGTCCCGTCCTGGGTGTGTCTCCTCCCCCTCCGGCCTTACGCCCTGTGTTACCGGGTAGGCTCCGGTTCCCCGTGACCCCGTATGGGACAAGCGGTTCTGAAAATGTGTGTGTGTGTGTTTAGTATACTGTACTTTATCTTAGAAACAGCTTGGTAACTGTAGACACAGAAGAAAATGTGACACAACTTATATGAGTTCCACTTATATGAATCCAGTGTTAATGCTGTATTGACGATTTTTCCTCAACTTCCTTCAAGCATTGCAAGAGTCAGTTCTCTGTACATAAACTCCTTCTTACCTTTTGAAATGCATGTGTTCTTATTTAAAACTTAATGTAATAAATGTCCACAGCTCAGCAGGGCAATGTAGTTTTGATAAGACAGTTTTTGTTTCCCTCTTTAAAGTAGAGGTCTCAGGAAGAGTCTGGCATAATCATTCACTCTGGAAAACTAATGATAAAGCACAGTGCAGTGCTATGAAATGTCTTCCCAAAAAAACAACAAAAGGCTTCACAAAAGCAATAAAATTGACAATGTCATGTAACTGGCTCAAAGAAACATTTTAAAAGGCTACTTCAAAATGAATTAGTTCTTAATTGTAAATGTAGAAAATCATATTTTCTTACAAAGCTTTACCTTTATTACCAATTTCAATAAAGTAAAATGTTAAATCAATTTTAACTTAGACAATAGATCTTAATTTAGACAATATATTTAAGCAAAACCTTTTAACTTGAACATTGAAAATAATTGTGGACTACGCATTACAAATATCAAGGAAAAATGACAGTCTTTTTTTTTTTAAAGCAACATTAAACTACTCTTTTAAATTTAGACCCACGTAACACAATCAACATTCAGTATAAACACAAGTAAACAAAGACAATTCATCTTAGATCCTCACAAAGCACTCCACATGTCCATGTCCTTCATAACTAGTGAAAACAAAAACACTCAGTAAAAACAAAAGTATGCATGGTAAATGCGGACATATAATTTATTCAAAATGATAATCATATGCATGCACTGCAATAAGACTGAGTGCATAAAAATATTCAAGGACAGTGAAGCCATAATTGGGATATTTGCATTATTATAACCTGACATTTCTGTTAAAACACACATATACCGCAGTGTTTAAGAGAGTGCACTGAATTTTTTCCCACTTCTTTAACGATGCTTTTATACCACTTCAAACCCCCATTCCCCACTGCATGAATTTTAAAGTCTCATAAATCATGAGTAATTGTTTTAAATAGCTCATATATTGCCACCTTCTTTGTGAAACCTTGATGTTGCAACACAGGGCAGCCTTCATGAATCTCTAAAGCCACAGCAGTGAATTGCTGATTAAACAATAAAGATACACTGCCTTCCCCTGCTAACTGGGCCCTAATACACCTTTGTGTTCTGAGCGTGTTGTTCGCCACATGATCCAGTGCACTGTACACAACATAATGAGCTCGGGACAGCTTTAATTTACACAATGCATAACTGCTGAAATAGTACACAACATAAAAAGTTGAATTCAATATGGAATGCAAGCTACAAATCTGCCTCTCCAAAGCAATTCATCCTATCGTTGCTGCATCGCAATACGGCTTTAAATAAAAGGGTATCTCCTTTTCATTTTAGGGAAATTACCTTGTTTCAAAATTGCTGACCCAGCTGGAAAAATATATGTTCTTGTCTGTATCTCAGTGACAACTGTATCTGCAAAATGGCTGTTGAAAAGATATTGCTGCAGCACAGTGTGTGAAGGACACCCACCCTTTATGGTGTCACAGACCACTGTCTCCTGCAGCAGAATGGGTACCAATGAATGTAGTTCATTTGGCCTTTGTGGATCAATATTACACAATCCAAAGCAGAGAAATGCAGGTACAGTAATTACATTGCTTATTAAGACACTACTGAGTCAAAGAAACAATGTTAGCATTTTTTTTCTTTCTGGTTAAAACTATAATTGACACATTATCTGTAAAAAAGGCTTCCTGATTTATTTGTATTTGTGCAGCATTATAATAGTGAAAAGAAATACAAGCTCTGTGAATTTCCACTTGTTATTCTGATATGCAGAGCATATTCAATTACTGAAATTTTTACATCACATAAACCATCATAAGTAGAGGACTACACGGAATATTTTCATCTCCTGTGTATCCTTGGTAACAACGATGAATTCCTGCACTAAAACTCATTCAGTGTGGAACCATTACTTTGCATCCGCTGCCGAAGTGGGCTTCCTTATCTCAGCAGCTGCACGTAAAATACCGCCATGCAATATGGGGCTACAATATTCAGAGAAAATATGTATCTGAATAAAACTGCACACAAAGCACGTGTCTTCACATTACACTTTTTGGTAGATATTACTGAGATTGATTTGAACATCATAAGACTTTTTAAATGCTAATTTTCAGCACCAATAATTTAAAAGCAAGCTTGCATTTCAGACGTAAACCATGAAAAAGGGTTTAGATTAAAATCAGAACAGTATGCACAAATGGCGTGCGTAAGCAAAAGAAAAATGTGATATGCATGGAATTTTATAATCAATATTCCCTTTGGGGAGAAATAAACAGCAAAAAAAAACGGAAATAGGCACGTTAGCTTTAATTGATAGCACAAGCAGACCTTAAACTCTCAACCCACTGAAAAGGAAGTATTTTCAGATTCGGCACATGGATTTAATCTCTCATACAGTGTTTTGCATCTCTGAGTTAATTTGTGGGACCAGGCTAACAATGCTTACAATGAACTACCCTCAGGTTTCAGTTACAGTGAAATTAAAACATTAAGCAGAACCTCTAAGTAGTCCCCCATGTCCATCTCTCACCCACAGTCCACCATGCCTGCAGCCTTGAAATGTAATGACTGACCAGGGCTGCTGCTGTAGACCTCGTGCCTGTGTAATAATGGATAGCTGGCACTGTAATATCCTTGTGTCAACTCCCAAGATCCCCATAAGAACAAGACAAGGACCATGGAGGTTATCACTCAAAATTCTTTCTCCTTTTCATGTACTGGAAAAGAAAGGAGAATTAAACAAAATCTTGTCATAGATCTGTGTGGATTTACACTAGAGAAGCTTAACATTTTTGCTGGTAGGTGAGTAAGCTAGTGCACATATTGTGATGTGACATCTGCTACAATTCGCACGTCTTCACTGATACTGCATGTATCTCTTGTCTAAACGGTTTGGTCCCTGGGGAGCTTGTGTCTCAAATGCTTCTGAAAGGGGAGATTCATCAGAGGAGCATCACTACCTGCAGGCAGCATATGTCCACTTCCTGCGAGACTTATTTTTCATCGCTGCCAGGAGTGTTGCGCACTGCTTTCCCAGAAGCAAGCCTACAGCGAGGAGGGTGCTGACAACTTCGACGGACGAAGCGGGCAGCAAAATGCTGAAGAGGCAAAGACTTGGGCCACAGATCATCCATCAGGAAAAGCTTTAGTAGAGACGGCTCCATAAGCCCAGGCTCTCGCTGTCAATTACCCGCAATCGAAGGAAAATTACCCATGATTCTGAGCAAGTTGGGCTGTGTCAACAGCAATACACCCCCTGCATAAACCTTCGTTTTCACTGTAAGGTCTTATTAGATAAAAAATTGCCCTTCGGCTGACAAAAAATAATAGTCCGATAAGTATGAACTGCAGTTCTCGGACAAATAAAAAGCTATCATTTCTGGGAATTTTTTCTCGCTTTTCGTCTGCAGGTGGGTCAAAATTATGATTCAGTGCCAACAACAGTGTAAAATGCAAATGCATCAAGCAAATGGGATACACATATTGCCAGGGACAAGAGTATAGCATGGTGGTACAGCAAGATCTGATTTACAGACTGGACATGGAAAAAAACACATTTAGTTTTATGTGATACTGATAATCTCTCCACCTCACATATAAATCATTCAGAGTGAAACCTTAACCAATAATTATAGTTATGATGTTAGTTATAATTATTAATGGTGTTAGACAACAAAAGTTGCTAAATACCTATTTTACAAAACAGAGTTTCTGCTTAAAAAGGATTTTTTTGAGATTGCCTGAGCAGTGAAGATCTTCTGAAGGACATGTAATGCACAGTCTTGAAATGTAATGTTAAAAGAATCAGTGTTCAAGATAGACTTTTAAACTGAACCTCAATACTGATAACATTGTAATTCATTCAGAATGACAACACGTAACATAACACAAGGTGATGGAGTAAGACAAAACCCTCTATTCCATCAAAGCAAGGTATATATCTACAAGACTTATGTGCTAATAGACTGCAAAGTTCTTTACACTTTGAATACACTTTCAGTTTGGAAAAGTGGAATTAGCATGTATACTGTGAGAGGTTGAGAAAGAAAAATGACTTGCAATAACATCTGAAGTCTCAGAATGAAGAGGAGAATGAAAAGTTAATTCAGTAATTCCATGTCACAGTGAATGAGAAGAAGCTGAGCAAAAGCAGACAAGCAGTGCTAGTGACGTATTAATTCTTTATGATCTCTTGGCTGCAGTCCGGGGAGCCCATGGGGATAATGGCTGCCTGGCACTGCACTGAATGTACGTGTAGCGCAGTACCACAGTCAAACAGCTGATGTGGATTTAGAAGGCTTTGCGGTTTTATGGCTGCTCACTGACCTTCCTCATTTGGGTTTGAACATGTGCATGAGAAGCCATCTGCTTCCTGCTTAAACCTCCACATCTGGCTCTATTTCACCTTCTCATATGCACTCGGAAAGACCAGCGTAAAATTAATTCATCCAAAATATTTACGTGGGCACTACAATCATGAGCATATTAGGAGTTCATCAGTGTTCCATTATTATTTATCGGAAAACAGAAAAATGTCACTAAAGACACATAGATGACACTTTTGTTGTGATGTCACTGATTATTTTCTAACCACTGACCAATCGGGGGATGCGGTGGTGCAGCGGGTTTGGTCTGGTCCTGCTTTCCGCTGGGTCTGGGGTTTGAGTCCCTCTTGGGGTACCAGACGACGGACTGGCATCCTGTCCTGGGTGCACTGACCAGTCATAACCTTCACAGCTCTATCGCATCATTATTATATCGATCACATCAATCACAGACTAATTATATCCCTCAAAGGAAAGTATATGGTTCAGTCTTGCATCCTGTGCTCTGTCTGGGTCCATGCAGCCAGTGGTATATTTCCTCCAAATCTCTGAAAAGGGACAATCAGGAGTATTAATGGACTTAGACACTAATGACATCTTTTCCACAGCCATGGAAATAAGCCAAAGACATCCAATCTATATTTTTGCTTTGCTATGACACTGTTGATTCTAATTTGGAAAGTTTACATTCAAAATAATGCGAGGTACTGTAAAGCTAATATTTGCACATTACTGAAGCTACTCCTTAAAATACTGAGGTTGCATTTTTCTAAGTATAATAAGTAGTGCATAGGTGGGAGAGCAATGAGAGTACAAAATGACTTTTGAATATTTCAAAAGAGATGAAAAGCTGCAAGCCATTGTATTTATAGAGGCTGGGTTAAAACCCATATTTAACTT
This sequence comes from Scleropages formosus, assembly GCF_900964775.1. Classification (NCBI taxonomy): domain Eukaryota; kingdom Metazoa; phylum Chordata; class Actinopteri; order Osteoglossiformes; family Osteoglossidae; genus Scleropages; species Scleropages formosus. Next base: position 17,133,617 of record NC_041816.1, read on the forward strand.
TGGAACAATGTCACTCGTACTTGTGTCAGGAAAAACAGACCTAGATTGGAACTGTTAGTGCTTTGTGAACCGATTTGCTCTGCCAGTAAACACTCTTCAGAGACTGCTCTCTGCAAGGAGTTCTGAGCCATTGTTCTCGTAAAGGTCAACACGCCAACTTCAGAATTCCCAAAAGAGAAGTTTAGGAAATGAAAAGTTACAAGCTATTCCTTTCATGAAAAGTTGTGCTAGGGCACATATTTTGCGATGGTACAACGTCACTCACACTTGCTCAGAAAAAACTAAGGCACGCACTCAGATAGAAAGCCTCCTTAAGACTACCCAAGAAGTTCCATGGATATCCTACGGTTGCATACCATAACCACACTAAAATCAGGCTAACTATTCATTCTTAAACATATTCCTTGGATGAACATACAAATTTGACTGATTGGGTTAAAAATAAATCTAAAAAATGTTATGAATCTCACAAAAACTGCTCTATCTGTAAATGTCCAATATTCTCCAGTGATTCCAGCTTTATGAATGTGAGCCACAGAAGTGTCCATAGTCAAATGGGAATAGAGGTAAATTACTAAATTAGTTTAAAAAATGCATTAGAAATGTTGTACTAAAACAAAATCCCTTTTCAATTTCCCCTTCCTCCTTTGGACCTTGGTTTTTGCAGTCTCACCAGCAAAAGACAACAGTTATTGCAGCTCAACAGAAATATAACAAATGTAAATAGTGTATATTTATGTTTATACACATACTGTATACAACCATGCGACGGACTTGCGTCCCGTCCTGGGTGTGTCCCCTCCCCCTCCGGCCTTACGCCCTGTGTTGCCGGGTAGGCTCTGGTTCCCCGCGACCCCGCATGGGATAAGCAGTTCAGAAAATGTGTGTGTGTATACAACCACATAATCACATAATCGATTTCCACCTGATAGACTAATCATAGGATCAAAAGAATTCTTTAGCTTTCAGTGTCAACCTTATGGTGTGGCAGCACCATTTACAGACAGGAAAATGCAGGCTAAATAAATCGAATAAAGAAATTAATTACATAAATAATTACTTTTTTTTTACTGAATATTATCAGCATATACTAATATATAATTTCATATCCCAGAAGCATTAAACAAATTCTGCTTGTATCATAACCCATAATGGACAAAAGGATAAAATGTAAATACTAAAGTGATTTCAGGTGGTCAGTTATTGGGGAATAGGTGAATAGTAGCATTTAGGTAAAGGCATGAAATAGGAATGAAAAATGTATATTCATATATGTGGAGATCTGGTAATGTGAAATGTTCCTGTACTGTGTGAAAATCCCTTGAAGCTTCAAGTTAAACGTGGGATGACTCAGAGAATTTTAAAAAAGAGAAAAAACATATTTAAGACTTTAAAGTGCATTATGATCATGATAATAAATCATATGGTTTTGAAAAACACTTACAGGCAATCCCCATGTTGCGAACGTCTGACTTATGTACAGCCCGTAGTTATAAACCATCCCCCGTGAAGCCTACAATTATTAAAAATTTGAGTTACATACAATGATTCGAAAAAACAAACGGGCAGTACTTTGCAATGCGCATCAAAACATTGCGTGCCTACAGCGGTTCATCAGCTTGTGGGCGCATGAGCCCAGGGTAGGACAAAGACTTCCTTCTTTTCAGTTGGACCACGTTGCTGTTAGTGGTGTCTCATGTGTTACTGTATTTGGCTTTAATGTTTTTGTTTTTACCCTCCTAACCACGGCAACAAAGCGTAAATGTGATGCAAGTGATGGTGATGCATCAAAGAAAAGGAATATGATCACTACTGAAACTAAAATGGAAATAATAAAGCAATCAGAAAAAGGTGAAACACCAATGAACATTGGAAAATGAACATTAATATTTCTTTAAGGTTTTTTTCTCTCACACACACACTCTGTCTCTTTCACTCTTATTCACACACACACACACGCACACGCCCACACACACACACACACACACAATTATAAATACTGTAGTTGTCACAACGACACCCACACTTCATCCAGCAGCAGCACCTGGCTCCGATTAAGCCCCTGGCTTCAATCTGGGCACTCGGCTATAAAAGACACTTCTTAACTTCTTCCCAGTTGCAGAATCTCACTCCAGACAACTGTCCCCTCTGCGATCTCAGCCTACCTCACTTTGCTCTTCCAAGTCCTGTCCCTCATTGCTCCCCAATCCCGTTCCATGTCTCTTTGATAACGACTACCTGTCTTGTCAACAATGATTTTGGATCCTTGCCTCTATTAGTTCGTCGATCGACCGACCATTCGTTCATCCCTGACCATGAGAATACGTCTAGTCCTTTAATTCTGAATAAACAATCCTGCACATGGGTCCAGCCTCCTCCGTGCCCTCTGTTCATCATGACAGCAGTAACATTTATTATTATCTCTTTCTATGTCTCTCCCAATTATAAATACTGTAGTTACATTTATTATTATCATTACATTGTTTTATTATTATTACTATGTTGTTACATTAAAGATGTTTTAGCATATCCAGAAGTGTTTCCTTAATGTTTTTTATGCATAGAATGGTACTATATATTATATACCATATACTAAGACAAACATTTCACTAACTGATGCTAGACACAAACCGTACCTAAGTGTTCTGATTTACTTAAAAATCTAACCTAAAGACAGACTTAGGAACGGAACTCATTCGTAATCCAGGGACTGCATGTAGTTGTACAAACTATTGATAGTCCACGGCTACACAGCTGTGGGAAGTTGCACAATCTGGCAGTGTAGTGACAGTTATTTTTGCACTTTCTATTATTTGTACTTATTCAGAGAGTGTGTAATGACACAAATAGGTTTCTATGTAAAAATATGGTTTTAAGCTACATAACTTCTGGGTCTAGCTACATTGAAAAACGGCAAGAAGATTAAACACTTAAAGCAATTCACATGTATACTTGTGGTGTTTGCAAAGAGGATGCCATGAAAATATAGGCCTTGAAAGCTATAAAAAATCAATTTCTTGGTGCTTACAAAGGAGGGTCCCACCACTGTACATACTCCTAATGATACACATTGAACACATAAAGGTCATAATGTTCGCCTGAGAGCCTACATTGCACTAGACATTCTATGCTGCTCACTGTCATACCATAATACCCACCATGCATTTTGGTAGTTTATCATTTCTATAAGTATGTATATGCATGGACTTTTTCACAATAATACTGTAGCATCCCCCCATGGAGCTACTTGAAACTGGTTCAGGAGTTAGGGTAAAAGGAACATGCTTTTTATTTAACAAGTACATGTCTTTTGACAGCAGTCTTAACAAAGACACTTCAGACAGTATAAGTGGTACCCAACACCAGAGAATCCCCCTGGGTCACTCCCAGCTCCCCTACCGCATCCCACGGTTAAGGGGCCACCCTCAGAACTCCCCAGAATTCCCCTCTTGATCACTGAGCATAAGCAGAACGACAACCAATCAGAACAACACACACAACTATGTACATGCATGGACACTAATATCAACTACTTAAACAAAGCTATTACAACTCCCCTCAGCGCCATTACAATATTCTTGTGTTCACTGCCTGTTTCACTAAGTAACAGAATTAATCAGTTTTGCACTTTCATAACGAAAAACCCTGGAAAACCACTGCTTACGTCTATAAATACATTATTATACATGTCATAGAAAGCACCCTTCCATCCATCCATCCATCCATCCATCCATCTTTAGCTGCTTGTCTGAACTGAGTTGAGGGGATCTGGAGCTAAGACAGGACCTGCTGTCTCCACTAAGGTTTCTGTTTTCCACAAGATTTATGCAAATCCATACTAGATGACAAACTAAATAGCACAGCTATGGACAACAAAATGGAACAGCAGGTGGCATATTGGTTAGAGGTGCCACCTCATACTAAAAGGGCCCAGGTTTGAATACTACCTCCTGTTGCAGTTCTCACGAGCACGGCACTCACCTTGAATTGTTTAAATAAAAATTACCCAGTGTAGAAACAGGTGAATTGTTGTACGTGTCCTGGCATTCTAAGTCGCTTTGAAGAAAAGTAATAGCTAAGTGAATAAATTAATGTAATGTAAAAAAAACTAGAGAACATACAATGTCAAGACCAACACCTGTCTAAATGACTTTGTCAGTGAATTCTTTCAGCAGCTACAGAATGAGCCTGTCTGTGTTCTGGTTTTGATGAGTCACATATAATGCCCTCTGTGTCCTGTCAGGACTGGTACCCTTCAGTCTGAAATGTTCTGGCTATAAAATATGGATCCTCAGTCATGCATGGATGCTGAGTTGCGTAGGTCCATATGCTTCATGTCAGGACACCAAACTGGCATTACAAGAAGGGGGATGTTAATGAGACCCTTTCTCAGCTTTTTCTATATTGGTTCCATGTTACAGGGAATAGATACGGTTTTGGTGAATTGGTATCACTGGTGCATAGAGAAAGCAGTTGATTTGCAAAGACACAAATTGCTGTAAGCCATATGTTTGACCGGCAGGGGTTTGCAATGATCATCACTTTCATACTGCGACACACTTGTTCTCCCCACAGAAGTCCTATGAGGGCTCTCCTCATTAAAGTGCACGCTTATTCCTTTTTAACGGTATGTTGCTAAATATGAAAAGGAAAATGCATTTTTGCATGTTGGGTGGCTTTGCTTTTCAAAACCTACCTTAATCTGTTTCTTTTTTCATTTTTCAAATTCAAGAATTCAAATCAAATTCATTACGAGAGCTTCAGCATGGCTGTACTGCTGCATCAGGAGAGTGGGCGTCAGCTATGACCATGAAGACGGAGGAAATGTAAAGAAGGCTGTCATTACCAGCTTCATTTCATTCATACTGTGCATTTATGTTCATGGCAGCTGGCCGTTATTTTCTTTATTTATATCCAAAATAAAGACTCAAGAACTGTCCTTCAAGATGAACACTTTGAACTATCCTTAGATAGTGAGAACTTTTGCAGTAAAGAACCTAGAGTGAAGGAAAACAATAATAAGAAAACAATAATAATACAACAGAAAACACAAATTATAATCAAAATAAAATGGGCAGCTTCAATGGAAAGATTAAACTGTAAATTTCTACATGTATATAGTATATATACTCACACGCACACTTTATATGCATAAAAATAAATATCTGTATGACATGTTAATCATACCAGAAAAGAATAGTAAAGAAGAAAAATGTTTGTTTGTTTGTTCGTTCCTTCCTTCTTTCCTTCCATTTATCCACCCATCCATCCATCCATCCACCCATCCATCCAAAAAACAGTAACCGCTTGTCCTATTGAAAGGGTTACGATGATCCAGGAAGCACTGGGTATGAGACTGGGGAAGTACACCGTGAATGGAATGTCGGTAGAAAAATTTTCTATAAGGAAATACATATGTGTCCAAATAAGCTCCATTCTGAAGCATTTTATCTTTCTTCTATGTGAAGAATGTCAATCCCTGTGACCATAATGTCTGAACGATGTTGATGACGTGTATAGAAGAACGAAATGAGAGCAGATTTCTGAAGAATTGCTAGTCTGCTATTCCATTAGTCAGGTCGCTGTTTCTGCCATGGTGATTCACGCAGGAAATTGGCGCCATGACTATTTTACAACAGCAACACTTAGAGTAAGCTGCTGCGAATGAGCTCACTCACCAATTCAGGGCCGCGCTCAAGTACCTGCTCTTGTGTGGAGCAAGCTGTGGAGACAGAGGTCTCATTTGAATGCTGTTAAGAATTGATTAAGCGTGGAACAATCAGACCTCACCACACAGTTCAAAAGTTTAGTATTAGCATTACAAAGATGAGTCACACTGTACATGTGAAGCTTATACAGAACTTGTAGATAAATTAACTGATATATAATATCTATAACATATACTTGTTCTAATACTCCTCTGTAAAATTTTCTGCACTATCAGAGAAACTCTATATTAATTAAACCTAAGACTCCATGTAGCAAAGTCAACGATACAGTAGCAAACATCTACAAAATATTAGTTTAAAAGCAGCAATTGCCGCATTTTTTTTTTTTTTTTTTTACAAAACTGCACTTGATTCCTTTTAAAAGGATGAGGAATAAACTTGTTGGATCACCTGAACTCAATCCACAGTGCCCCATAATGCAGAGGAAATGGAAAGAGCCCCACATCTCTGCTGACCTGCAGATGCTATCTGCATCTTTCTCTCTCTTTCTGCTCTCTCCTTCTGCCACAACTCTTCTTTCAAGCCACATTTCTTTCTGCATCCTACAGCCCCCCTGCAGCTTTTCACCCACCCCAACCCTTCTTAATCCCCACTTGGTCACGGTCTTCAATCACAGAGCTTCTGACATTTGGATCTTTGTATTGGTTTCCAGTCCAGCCAGAAACCGCATGTCCAGGCTACGCATTTACTGCTGCACTCTGTTCTCCCCCCACTTTCTGACCTCTTGCAAACCAAGCACCTGCCCAACGGACCTGTCCACTGTACTGATCCTCAACTTAAAACCAGCACCTTCCAGCATTTCTCATGCTTCCTATTTCCTTCTGACCTGCTTCTCTCAGCCTTCAAGCAGGCTTGCACCAGTTTCTGGAGACACCCGTGTTCAGGGTACAGAGCCACAATCCAGTCTCACTTCTTTTCCAAAACCTCGGAAAGAGATGCTAAAACAACTGGATACTTTTCCTTTAAGGCAAGCAATCATTTGCCCCAAACAATATTTTTCCAGTGCGCCCACTCAGCACCTTCCCATTCTGCAAGATGACTTCCTCAGACAGTATTTAAGTGGACAGAGTTCACTTAGAGAGATTTGTTTTGGTCAGCACTACTCATGGAACAGACTAATCCCATGCCTGTGCAGGCATAAACTGACAATTTTGTGCCAATAATCAAACAAGATGTCAAATTCACTGCCCTGCTTCCTGGCAGAAGCATAGTAGCTCTAATAGTATAATAGTAAAAGTGAAAATGTCTAACAGTTACTATAAGACATGTGAGTCCACACTGAGATACACTGGGTTTTCCTCTTGCTCGTGACAAAACAGCTTTCTAAAGGTTGTCTGAATATGAGTAAACAATTTAACTACACTGACTTTGGAAATTCACCATGGCCTGCTGAGCAGATGTTGAAATTCACCTGTTATACCCCAATCATGGCACAAACCATCCACTGAATTTAATCAAATTTATTCAATAACTGTTGGTTGTCTGATTAGTACAATGCGTGTTATACATGACATTTTACGTTGCATGAAAACTACTGTTATTTCAGTTTAGGAAAGTGTTCACAGCAGTGCAGTAAAACCAAGAGTTGTTCCACTGCTGTGTGATATTTCTAACTGTTAAATGCATCACTTGAGCTTGACACATACAATGCATTATGTAGTTTTATATATGTTTTCTGTTCAGCACCATGTACAAAAAATTACTAATGGTTAATGGACCATATGGCATGATTATGGGGGCATTATTTATGCTGCATTTAATCACAATATGACAGCAATAACAAAGTACATTTGTTACAAAGAATTTACTACTACTTCAGGACACCCACCAGTATATGTAGCTCACCAGAATGTCCAGACCTTCTTATTTTCCCTTGCAGTGTTTTGGAATGGAGTCATACACATAACCCTGAAAGAAACTCCAGCTGCAGCAGGGCAGAAGCAAGCGTGTGCTTGAATTCTACAGTGTAATTCTGCTGGCATATGCCAAGTTTATGCTTATGCATATTCCCAGATGGCACAATCCCCTTTCAGGTAAGCACATTTTGCAAACCTAACTATAACAGCACTTGATTTTAATTTTTATTTCACACTTTACTGTTTCCCAGTTCATTGCTTTACTTTGGTAATTAATCCATAGCATTCAAAATTTTCATTTTATTATATGTTGTAATAGTCTAAAATATTTTATGAGCATACAAAATACAAATCTAAGACGATCATTTGTTACTAATGTTGATGATTCTTCATCGATTCATGGTTTTGCAGTGTGTTGAATTATCAATCAACTATCCATAGCCTTTCCTCAAAGAAAACAAACCAAACAAATTTATTCAATGCCCATGCAAACTCATAAATCAGTTTTTGTTTTTCCATTAGTAGAAGTTTAAAATGTTACACTCAAATGCATCTTGTAAGAATTTCTAAAAAACAGAGACTTACAAAATTCACGCATACTCATCTTATCCATGAAATATCAGTGCTCTTGCATTTAGTCAGTGAGTCAGTGATGTTAAAATGCTCTCCCAGATCATGCCTACAAGTAGTTACCTGTTTGTTACAGCCTGCTTGGAATGACAAAATAAATAATCATGCATAAACACTGCTTCTCATGAATAATTCAATCATCTACACACGGTGCGATGGAGGTAAACAGAGAGCTTGGCTGACATGCATGGAAAGCAAGTCTGAGGAAAAGGGGAGCGGACAGCATGTGACAAACTGCAATGTGAGTCTTCACCAAATGGTGCTGCCTCCTACAAAACACTGCATTGTGCATAAATTCACACTATTCATCCATTTACGCGTGGAATCTGAACCAGCTTGGGCTCCACCCATAATATGGAATGCAAAAAAAGCAGACCAGGGTCACGGTAAACTGAAATGACGCCACAGGCGATTACTTTCTTTATCGTGTTGTCTATATCACGTTGTCTGGGTACAGCTGGAGAGCGTGAGGTCTCTGTACTGCTTGTTACGGTGTCCTTTAACGTCACTAACCACATTTTTCATTTTTTTAATGTGAATCCATGAGCAGTCAGTCAATCCGTGAGAAGCTTCTATCAACTGTGGTATCAGTGTAGTCACAGGCTGTGTGTTAAGTTGTTTTTCACAAAGAACTACAAAATACATGCATGTCTCTACTTTAGGTATAAAAGTATAACACTCTTTTTTAAAATCAAATACCTTTAGGTGAATTGATGTCAAACTTCTTTTGGAGAAACATTTAAGATAAAGGTGGAGTCACAAGTAAAAAGATCAGTAATCTGTAAAGTGTCTAGGGTCTTGCTTTTGTAGAGAGTTGTATACATAGTTTATAGGTAAAATATATATGGGTGAAATATGTTTTCTCCAAGAAGCTGAATTTGACTGTTAACTTTTATTATCAATCCAACAAACATATCTAGGAATGCATAGACACCAGTAGTTTAAAACAATTCTACCAGAAAAAAAAAAAAAAAAAAAAAAAAAAAACATTTGGGATTTGAATTTTATTTGATATTTCACCCTGTGATCGCAGATCTATTTGACAAAAATGAAGCTGAAACACAGAGCAGCAATTCAATTAATACATTAATATAACAGAAACTGATAAGTGATGAGTGTGCAAATGAGGAATAATTCTCCTGACTGTGCTGAGAGCCTGTTAAATTAAAATCCATGTCTCTATCAAGACACATACAATTATAGTTGAGTGCAGGAGGTGAGGGGAAAGAAATTACCCAAGGTATGCCTGAGGCATCCTTAAATTATACTAACTTGCAAATGACTTTGAGATAAAGAACGTCATACATACATCATTATCAGTAATGAACCATTCTCCTCCAATTTATGAGAACTGGTCCCAATACCAGTGTGTTCCCTACAATATGTATTTACATTCAGAATAATATATAACATAGGATATGAACATGCTATAATTCAGATGTTGATGTAGTGTTCAAACTGAGTGCAATGTAGATACTTTTTAATAAGATGGATTTAAATAATATTAAATCTATATGTTAATTTGATTCCTTTAAGAAAAATAATATTGAGCATTCTATCTTTCAACCCCAGCATTTCACTGCGACAAGCAGGCAGAACAAAAGGCTATGTTTTTATTTTAAAATGCTGTAGAATCATTTAGATGAAAGACATTTTAGCATTTTGAATTAATTTTTAACAAATTATACAAATTAACAAATTTACCCTTCCCCATTTGTCATCTTCCTGCATTAAACTGATTCCAAGTTGTCTGATCATGAAGTTGTGAGTTGGATAGGTATAAATGTAATGGTACCTAATTTATATAAATGACTGATGATACTGTTCACACAAGTTTAAATCTGAAGTGATAAGTATTAACAGTGCAAACCCTCACAGTTTGTTCGTGGGACTTTAGGTAATTAAGGACTGTTTGTTTTCAACATAATTCAGCCTTAGAGAAACGCCAGTCGGGATGTCACAATGTAGCCATGGCACAGAAATCAGAAATGTAGACACATTCAACACAATCTCACAGCGGACAAGGTGAAGGTTGAGCCCCACTGGCTGCAGAGAACTTCATCATGTACTTTAAGTTTGTGCTCCCACACCTTACCAGGGTGGGAAATCGCAGCCTTCTGTGTGAAATATATTGCGACTTGTTAGATCACATTGTAGCGTGACAATCTTGCAAATTAATCTGTACTAATAAGATTTACTTCCCCATCATCTAACAAGGCTTTAAAAGAGTTCAGCTGAAAGTCTAAGACATATTCAGTTATTTCTCACAGGCAATCCGTCCAAAATTTGAAGTGTGATGTAAGGATTTTGGAAACAATTTGATATGGTATTCACGCAGTGGCATTTTAATTAAGATAATACATACAGGTATATTGTGTTTTATTTTGTCTGAATGCACTATGAAAGATAAACACAATAAATCTCATCAGCAAAACACTGGACTGCCATACAGTATTAATCTTTAAAACCTAGCTTTTACATTTTGGACTTTATCAGTCCTAAAATGAGCAACAGTGACCTGAGAAATAAATGTCATTTTGGTTAACATAATCCAAAAAATGGCATTTAGAAACAAGCATTTCCTGTTGACTAACCAGATGATTTTCATGCTAACCATGCAATATTTTACTTAAAAAAAGAGTGATAACCAGTACTGGATTCAAAGAATATGCCAAGCAGGTTTTGTAATTTTTTTCTAATTTTATTATAGAATTAAAAGTATTATTAATTCCTTTTTTTTTCAAAAAGGCATTGGAAAAATATGATTGATGGATGAAAATATGACAAAAAGTAGGTAACGACAAGGATTATTGTCAAGATTTTTTTTTTTTTTTTTTCCAGAAAAATACCTGGAAATCGAGAAGAACCAGTTTTGGAGGAACAATCTGAAGGTGGACCAATATCATTCATAATAATTTTATTCAATGCAGTAAACTGACACTGTACTATAAAGTCATATTTCACCAAACCAATGATTTCTTTTGTTTTTAACTACATTTACATTTATTCATTTGGCAGATGTTTTTCTCCAAAGCAAAGGACATCTCATAGAAAAGACAATGTGTGCATTACATTAGCAGAAAATGTTGTAAAGTTGCCTTACTTAAGTTACTTTACCAGTGCCATTGACTACACACTTTGCACAACTGCCCAGACTATCAAAGCACTGCAGACCTCATTAAACCCTAGACCACCTTGTTCTGTCTATTCTTCCACAGTTATCAATAGCTTATGGTTTTTTCCATGGTCAAGCTGCCTGAGTAAACACCTTCCACAGGCTTTTTCAGCAATGGAGAAAACTGCTCACACCCCCCAGCTACCACTACTAAACACCCACCTGTCAGACCTTTTGCACTCACACTCCAACTGGCCATTGAAAGCTTCTTCACATTACACCCTGGCAGTATCCTCAGAAGATCAACTTGCTGTTGTACTGTAGCCTAGCCATTTAGATGATCCTTCAAACAAAACCATTATCCCATACTCTTTTTATTGCTGTCATAAATTGGTTCGTATGGTTGTTCGATATATAGCCACTTCCCTAACTGATATGAATAAGATGACATGTGAATTAATTGGTTACACTATTGCTTTGCTGAGCTCTAGTCATTATGTACAGTGTCTGTGTACTCATCTGCTCTTGTTCACGCTCTACTGTATCTTGCTTTTCTGTTCCGGACAGAACCATTTTTCTCTATCCAAAAAATAAACACACCATTATTTGTTGAATTTACTGATGTGTGTAAAGAACTATCAGTACCAAAATGATGAAAGGAGAAAAAAAACACTCAAGCTGATAATGAAAGAGAAAGGACAGAAAGGGCCAAGGCCCAGTCTTAGACAACGCTTGTTTATCTATTACGTGATTTTAATCATGTTTAAAGGGTCACTATGTCTGATCATCATAATATGTGTTGTAACAAGGAAACTTTAAAAGTTCATCAGATCTTAGCAGTGACCTTTACACTGCTGTCAGAGCATCAACAAAATTCCTCAAATAGCAAATCTACAAAGACTTGGATGAGTGCCCTTGTTAACCCGTATTGTGTGCTGCAAAGAGGGTCCGCTATATTGACCCCTGTATCTCCCATTCACATGAACACATCAATCTGAATTCCAAAGCCATGGGCCACACTTAACATGGAAATTAAACACATGACGTAGCATTGTGGGTTTTCTGTAGAAAGAACAAAATTTCCTCCAATTAATCCACGAGGCCCTACAGACAATGCATCTATTTATCCCATGCCCTCTAAAGTTAATTTAAGGTTACAACATCAATTCACACTGGAAAGCCCTAATTGATATAACCCAACTACATATTTCTCGTTCCAAATTCAACTTCTTAATGTATTTAATTGATAAGGGAAGATTTAACACTAATGGATAGCCTCAAGGCAATGTGACTGACCTCTTGGTCAATGATGTTCTCTATCTCAGCACACAACCAATTTGTCATGCTGGAATTTCACTCAGACTCAGAATGTCTATGTAAAAGTGCTTGAGCTCCAAGTGTCCACCACATAATCAGCATGCATATTCAGTCTTGGTCTATAACAAGAGAAAAAATTGTCATCCCCAGAGGTCTACGACCTCATCCTGGACTGAATGCAGTTTATCAGCCTTTGGTGAGGCGTCGTCATTTGTGCCATTCTGTGCAAGGAATGTGGAATGAAGTGAAACATACACCATAGCACCGCAGATCAGCCCCATAAGACAATGAGCTGGCGGCTTGATTTATTTCTGCACCGGTCACCTTGATACACAGGGCCCTCTGGTACTAATGTAGCACGCTAACAGTACATAATCTCCATATTGTCTGTCACCAGCAGACCTTCTGTGCAATTAGAGTTTTTCACCATGCGCACAGTTTGACCATTAAGGTCAGAGAACTTCAGGATTTTTCTCGAGGCAGACAGTGAAGTAAATTGCAGGCCAGAGCTCGGAAACTTCCCCTCCATTCCACTTAAGATTACATGAGAGGAGATTTGGAAGGCAAGAATGGTGGAGCAATGAAATTCCTGTAAGGATTCCAAGCATGCCTTAGTCATAGACCTTCATGGATTTAACTCCTGCTGTTCTAGCAAGAACTAAAAAAATGTCTAAAATTCTCTGTGGAATTTAAGTTGCATGGAGATTAGCACACATGTAAACTGGGATCAGACATAATTACAATTAGATCCAGTTCCTCATCTAATACATTCACTCTCTTTACACACATCCAGTTTAAAGCATTTTATTTTGCTGGTAACCGTTCCACCCCACTGAAATGTACAGGGGAGCAAGGTACAGTCTTTTGATTTCTGAAGAAATTTTTATTTTCCAAATTTTTCCTGCACATGGGAAGAGACATGTGAAGAGCATTAAGTTGTTATGTGAACCACATACAGTGCAGTTTAGGGGCAGCCATCCTGAAACACTTCAGGAGAGCACATTTTCCAATCTGTATCCTGTATGCCCTTCTTATCTCTAAGAACACATGTGAACTTTTGGAATGTTTATGGAATTGTGGGTGGGCATACAGTCAAGGAATTACCAAAGGTCCTTTTTTTAAATGAAGCAGTGCAGTATTTCATTAAGAAAAATAAGTACATATTTATATCTTTATTGTTTCCACAGAATTATATACTGTAATTATCCCAAAGTTAAGAGCATCCCTGCAATCAAGCCTCTTATTATTTAAAACCAGCCAAGACAGTTGCTACAGAAATCATACCAATCTTGGCTACTAAAAGCAAAATTATAATTAAAGCTGTAACAGTGTAGTCGCAGGTCTGAACGAGTACACTCCATTCTGAACTACACGCAGAACATTAGATGCAGCTGTATAATCATAAACTCATAGGCTAAATCTGGTTTCCTGGTTAGATCAAGACAAGTTTGAGGTTTAACTGGGATAAGGGTTTAACTAGTGAGATCTTCCATCTGAAAAAGTTTTAGGTAATTTGCCTAATTATTTTTGATTTTACACATGGAACTCTTTCAGGTTCATAATTTTTTAAATCAAATTACATTATAACATATACAAAACTGGATTGTTAACCTAGTGTCACAACTACACCTGCACCTCAACCAGCAACACCTGGCTCCAGTTAGGCACCTGATTTCAATTGGAATACTTGGCTATACAATCCACTACTCGACCACTTCCCAGTTGTGGAATCTCACTTGAGACAACTGTCCCCTCCGTGCTCTCAAACCTACCTTGCTTTGCTTATCCCAAGTCCTGTCCCTCAGTGTCCTCTAGTCCTGCTCCACATCTCCCTGGTTACGACCACTTGTATTGTCCCTCAACCATGACTTCAGCTCCTCGCTTCCGTTCTGTTCGCCGATCGACCAACCATATGCCCGACCACGAGAACAAGCCTGATCCCTTAAAATGGAATAAACAATCCTGCACTTGGGTCCAGGCTCCTCCGTGTCCTCTGTTCCGCATGACACCTAGGTTTAACGTCTCACTGAGTTGGTGAATACTGAAAAAACAAGGGAAATGTGGACTGAGCATTGAGCAGCTTCATTTTTATTCCACACCACTCCGCACCATTTTGTCAAGAGAAATGACAAAATGACAAATTCAAATTGTCATTCCTACTGTTCAAATGACAAATTCAGATGACATTTTAGTGACTACATTTCTGCCTTCACAAAGCATATGCAAATACAATTAGCGACAGTGTTGTGATATTTTAATTATTTAGCTAACAGCCAAAATAATGTTAGTGCATAAAACAATTAAGCCTTGGCTGTAATGTAAAGTAATTATTTCTTATGGAAACTTCTCACACTTGTTTTTAATTGTACATCCATAATTGCTAGTTTGTCCATCTGTTATTTTGATTCTAATGCCAAGTGGGATTACTAATCCCACTGCTTTCATATCCCTGAATTTGTACACAGTTTTGATAGCTCCTTTTCACTCAGAGGCAACAACAGCAGTGGAGATGTAAACTAACACAATTTTTTTTTTTTTCCACATGAGCCTTCCTTTTCACATGCGGTCAGCATGGATCATCACATGTGGGATTCTGCCTCCATCCCCTGTGCCACAGCAATTCCGCCTCCCCTGATTTGTGGCACTCCAAACAGATGGCGGTTGACTGTGCACTCCGTCGGTGGGTGGACCTCTGTTTGCCGAGCTGTTCGAAAAACGAGATTCTTGCATTGCACTGCTAGTTTGACATAAGCAAATGTTTTGCCTGTATCTGCATGTAGCAAAGTTCGATAGGTGAAGAGCGACAGAACAGAGTGTGCAAACGATCCATAGTGTGCCTAGACAGTGTTCCTCCTTGATAACAGCAAATCTCCCCTATCTTGGAGCCCGGTGATGGACCAACTCATGCAATGCACCCACTAACATGGTGCAAAAGTAGCATCCGAGCAACAGGAGCCAGTTACCATTACTCATCTTGCCTGTCACCAGTGCCAACCATTCCATGATTTGCTCAAGGGCTTCAGTTCTTGCCCTGGTGATAAGGTTTCTGTAGCATAATATTTAACTTTTTAAAGAGTGTTAATGACATAAGACCGTGGTTATTGGCTAGAAATGTATCAGTAGAACTGCTCCTAGCTATTTACAAGACTTGATCAATGGCTACACCCCAACCTGACCACTTCACTCATCTACTTCTGGCCACTTGGTGGTCCTGCGCACTAAAAGAAAAGTACGGAGGTTCGCAGTTCTGGCTCCATTGTGGTGGAAGGACCTCCCCCCTCTCACTCAGAACTGCTGAAACTCTGTCTACATTCAAGAAGGGTCTGAAAACTCACCTTTTCCGGACTCACTTCGCTTATGATCTCCCAAGCTGATGTATGGTGTAAATGGTCATGTACCATAACTTCATGATCATCCCCAGATAAGCCTTTACACAGCCACTACTCCTGCATTGTATGTGAATGTTTGTGTATCTTTTTAAAAAATATTTAAAAAAAAATTGTAGGAAGGTGATAAGCATTTATTTATTCTGAGTTTTATGCACCCACTCATGCGATGAACATCCGTGCATGAAATGGAAAGAAACAAACTAGGTTTACTTAAGAATCACGTCTGCAACTATGTCTCTCTTTCTCCTAATGCAATGCACAAATTGTATTTTCTCTGAGATGTACGTCACTTTGAAAAAAGCATCTGCTAAATGAATAAATGTAAATGTAACTCTTGGAATAGCAGCTATTTTTCTTTTGATTTCTGTGGGAGTTGCTGTCTAAGACACTATTTCAATAATTCATCCACGCAGTTCAAGTCTGACAAGATAAAACAAAAATCTCATGCAAAGAGAGAGATCCTACATTGTGATTTTTGTGTAAGTGTAATGTTGCATTCTGGGAAAATAAGCAATAATTATTACAATTTACTTTTTACTCATAAACTAATCAAGAAGTTAAAAGTCCCAGGTAGCCTTCTGACTCGCAGTGAGCTTTCTATATGGTTCTTTATTAAAATTCCTTTACATGTCACCTGTTAAACTGTTAGGCTTTCCTAATCCACCTCAGCAGAGATACATGCCCAAGCCAGGTGATGAAAAATATGCCTTTTATCTACCTCCTTCATGAAATGATCTTTTTCACTGGAATCACATTAATTTAATGAATTATACATTTTTACGCATATTAGTTGCATATTACTCTTTATTCATTTATTGCAGCGCTCTTGAAGAAGAATTCCATACCACATGTACAAAAATACAGAACATGCAAATGTTACCAAGTTAATAATATTTCAAGTCACACTTCACTATTGCTCGATATAACTGATATTAAATATGTATTTTTGTTTTTAGGCACATAGATCTGGGTTTGAGGGGAAGTTGCTGATAAGGGAATCGGATTTGTAATTTGCTGACATTACCTCCAGCTATATGGCCTAATTACTGCAGCATGGTGTAGGGTGGAGAATAATGACACGTTTATGAGTTTGGCCATAAAATCATTATTACCAGGCTGTAAAACTCCTTTTTGGAGCCTATTTCACTTGCTCCCCCTCCTTCCTGCACTCTGTGCCCCAGACAAAATGTGCACATTAATTTTGAGCCTTTCAGGCAGTTAATTACAACAGTTGTCTCAGCTTTAGGTGAGAGGGATAGTTCACTATTCCATGTTTATACACTACATCCTCGAATGCTTCCATAATTTTTGCCCAGGGACTCCAACTGATTCTCCCATCAGTCCCCCTTGCTCTGGGACAGGGTGGGATGGTGGCAAAAGATGTGGGTTCTAAGACGGGCAGTATTCAGATCTATTCTGCTTTTACAGTGGAAAAGACTGGCACAAGATATTTATTTTCAAGTCAGTAATGGAGCATTGCATGAGCACCCATGCGATTAGCTCTAGCTGATTAAAACATCATTAACGTAGTTAAATACGCCCAGGAACAAGCTGCGAATGTTGCACCCTCTCCATTCCAGCAGTCGCATCCTGGATCAGGCATTCATATAACAGGCAAAAAGTATACTATAAAATCCTTTAAAGTGAATTTACTTAAACAAACATGGGCAGTAGAGGTTCCATGAAAATCACTTGAGTGAAACTATAAGTTTCAAAGCATGCTTTTCAAAGCTATTTATCAAATCAAGGAAAACTTGATGGTAATGACATCTGGTAGATTACATGCAAGATTTATATTATACACATATATATATTTTTTTTCTTTGTGTGTGTGTGTGTGTGTGTGTGTGTGTGTGCACAGTCTGCTTCTACGGCCAGTTAAACTGACAATTAATTTCCTCAGAATAGGACATTAGGAGGGTAACCTGTTCCAGATTGATTCCCAGATGGAAAGGAAATTAAAGAAATGTAAAAAAAAAGTCAAATGAGCTTCTCATGCCAGATCAGGATGACAAATGGTATCTGCTGCTCTCACCCCTGCAAAGCAACCAGACATCCAGTTCTCATTTTCTAGGAGGTGAGATTGCACTTTCTCACCCTTACAAAAATTTCCAACAACTGCTTTTTGTTGGTCTAATGTCAAAAGTAGGACTTGTCAATCGCAAGATATGAGACATGACACGCTCACACACATTTTCAGAACCGCTTGTCCCATACGGGGTCACAGGGAACCGGAGCCTACCCGGTAACACAGGGCGTAAGGCCGGAGGGGACACACCCAGGACGGGACGCCAGTCCGTCGCAAGGCACCCCAAGCGGGACTTGAACCGCAGGACCCGGTCCAACCCACTGCGCCACCGCACCCCCAACATGGCACACTCATCATCCTAATAGTGATAATATGAGTAATACTGCTTAATATGGTATATACATACCTGATGCTAAAACCATAAATAAAAAGTGTATGACCCATAAATACATGAAATAAACTTCACGAGTTTTCAGGCAAGACTGACTCATACCGAGTCATACATGTCATACGCACCCTTTGTTTTACAGGAAAAAAAACACGTCACGTGTCCGACAGGTTTTAGCCTGAAAGGTTCATCGTTTGAGTTCCGAAATTTCGTTCAAGTTCTAAGACATTTTTTTCTCCAACAACTCCTTCGAGTTCCGAATTGTTTGAGTTCAGAAGCGTTTGAGTTCAGTGAGTACAGTGGAACCTCGGAACTCGAACTTAATTCGTTCCAGAAGGGCGTTCGAGTTCTGAAAAGTTCGAGTTCTGAATAAATTTTCCCATAAGAAATAATGTTAATTGGATTAATCCGCTCCAGACCCCCAAATGATTGCCTCTTTAAACCTACTGCATTCACAGCATAAATAAAACACGATGTGAGGAGACAAAAACTGCATAACCAAATCCTTTCCCATTTGTCAAGATACCTTCTCCATTCAGAATTGTCCTAAGACAGTTTCAATTAGCATAAATGTCTCTCACAGGCAGGTGCAGACCAGCAAAACATTTTTATTCCACTCAAAAATCTTTGAGTTTTAGTTTCAAACTGAAAACCTTTGCATGTCTAAAATATGGCGTTAAATTCTGCTAGTTATTTTAAGCCTCATGATTTACACAAAACTTTCCATTCTGAAAAGATTACAAATTAAAACTTAATCCAGTCACCTGGCAAGACAGTTTGCTCAAATGTAAGTGATTGGAATTACAACTAAGCAATATACTATCATAGCTTACACCTTGGAAAAATGAAAATTAGCATTTTATAAAGTTAACCTGTGGCCTTGAAACAAATTGAAATGTAAAATAATCTTTCGCTGGTATTTTTATGGTGTGTTTGAGTGCCTTTTCATGTGATCGATTAAGCTTGTCTCAAGGTAGTCAGTGCCATTTGTTCCTCCATTGCCATTCCTACTGTGTTTGTAGTTAGTACATAACATGAATCAGTGAACTATCTTTGCCATTTTTTGTGAATGATCTTCAACAAAACACATGTTTTGGGGGGTTAAAACTATAGTAAAAAGCTGCATTTGATACAGAGAGTATTGCACTGTGATATTTACTATGGCTAATTGTAAAGGCGGGGGCGTGGTGATGCAGTTGGCTTGGCCGGGTCCTGCTCTCTGGCGGGTCTGGGGTTCGAGTCCCGCTTGGTGCACCTTACAACGGACTGGCATCCTGTCCTGGGTGTGTCCCCTCCCCCTCCAGCCTTGCACGCTGCGTCTTGGGACAAGCGGTTTCAGACAGTGTGTGTGTGTGTGTGTGTGTGTGTTTGTGATTGTAAGGTGGATATATGGGTGGGACAAAGGCAAAGGATAGAAGATTTTCCCAGACAAGAAGGGTTTAATTTACTTTAAGCAGAAGTAAACCAAAGGGGGCTTGGCCCGTTTGACATATAATACAAGTGAATGATTAAGTTAGGCATGGCAAAACCAGTCAAAGAAAAACTCGGCCAATTATGGGGAGTTCTTCCCTTCCCTGTCTTCGAAGTCCTTGGATCAGCTGGGTAAAACATACATCTTGGCTGATCTGCAGCTGGTTGTCATTACTTTAAATTGGCACAGGTTGGGCAGTGAGGGAGCATTCAATCATTGTAATTCCTGCTTCATCCTACACTCTATCTCTTGCCAGTTGTTGTGATAATAATCATTTGCATTAAAAAGAACTATTGAAACATGTCCTGTGACCTATAGAGACAGTGAAACATGGAACATATACAGTTACATCAAACTAAAGTGTTACTGATAATGATACAAAGTTAGATATGTTTAAAAAGAAGGCATTTGATGTACAGTTTCTGTGAAGATGTGATCTCTACATTCTATTTTCTCACCTTACCAACTTGAATGTTCCTCTCAGTTTCTGCCAGTGTAACTGTTCCTATAGTGATTACAATATTCTTGAGTTTTTCTTCAATAAAGGCTCTCCGTCAGAGAGAGAGCGGCAGGAAATTTGGCAACATGCTTCCCTTTTGGGGAGGGGTGGTGGGGCTTCAATGTATGGGATTTCACAGTAAGGCAGAAACATAAGAGAGCGCTGCTTTAAAAGCGAACAAAAAAGCATTATGAAACTAGGGTGATTTGCAGGCCCTCTGTGACAATGTTATCAGCTGCCAGTACAAAGCTGGGGGAAAATGATTTCCTATCAACAGCCCTGACGGGTGATGTTCTTGGGCTTTAAAAGCAGTGCTGGTGGGGGTCGTGGCCAAATCGCATAAACGGCAGCAGACACTTTGGGGAAAAATAAGGCAGGTATATGTGCCTCTATAAGCCACTGGGGAGGAAGAAAAAACCTATTAACAAGGCCTAACAATTTTAGGGATCTATTTGTAGGGAGTAATTTTTATGCAGCAGTCAGCTTGTTTTGTTTTTATGTGTAATATAGTTGTGCCAGTGGGAAACACCCAGATCACAAGACACCGGTGTGTGTGAGAAAGCAGTCTGTTTCAATGGGTAGGGCAGGTTTTAATCATAGCACAGCATCTCTCTTGACGCCTCCCAATCTGGAAAATAGGCCTTCCCGGGCCCTTTTAATCTCACAAAATGATTTTATTACATGCTCTAAATACATCGGGACTCTCTGGATGCAGCAGGTTTGTATAGATAATATAAACAATCAGGGAAACATTTCACAGTGTTAGCTTGATAAGGTTGTATATATCTACTGTGAGAATATTTAATATTCCTCTACACATTTTCAGATGGATTGGTGACTCTATACTGGCCAAAGTGTATCTGTGTGTGTCTGTGTATGTGTGGCTACTCTAGATAAACTGTCATCCCATACAGGGTGTACGACGACTACCCTTTGCTTCCAGGAGAGAATCTAGACAGCTGCTGCAACCCAGCCTTAAGATTAGTGGTTATGGATAGTGAAGGAGTAAAACACCTCTACTCTCTGGCAACATTTACTTATTGTTGTGTATCGATTATAGTGAAAACTCCGGGCTAAGTGTAATAGGCCACTCTTAATAGCACCATGGGTTAGAGTTTGGTTGGCCGGCAATATGTACAGAAAAAGGGTAGAAGAGTTGTTGCTGCACGTGGTTCAGTAAAGGAAAAAGAAAACATTATCCATCGCGTCTTATCTTTATTTGTGTTCGAGTGTAGTTATTGCACCCGTAAACACAACACTTATCATTACTACAGTGGTGCTTGAAAGTATGGTAACCCCTTCTGCCTCTTAGTTTTACCACAAAAGCATAATTTAATCAAAACCAGTATTTCGCATGCGACATAATAGGTGTGTAATTACAATATTGGTTTAGAGGAAATCATGCGCGTAGTAGAAACATGGAAGGAGTACAAGTGCAAAAATAGCAAACCCCAAGTTTAGTTGGTTAATCCAAGTAGGTAAGCAGAATCAGGTGTGCAAATCATTATCATTTATTAATTAATTTTATAAGCTTAAGATTTAGATTGTATAGGTTTGTTTTAACATTTTATACAAGAATAATGACTACCTGTATTCCTGCAGGGATCACATACTTTCAAGCATTGCTGTAAACAACCTGTGCAAACACATAGGTATACCTTATAGAGTACTGTAAGGAGTAAAAGCAGAGGTGGACATGGAACATGTGAAAATCACTCTAGTATGGAGCACATACAGTCAAAGCTTTTGACAAGTGTTCAGCTGCATTCTTAGTGAACATTTTTCAAAGGGAAAAAATCAGCAAAATAGCAGGCATCTGAACTTGAAGCGGTTAAGTTATAAGCACAAAAATCCCTAACAGAATTCAGGGGCCTTAGATCTTGAGGGTATGTCTGAGTTCCATTCTGCTGAGGGTGCAGTACACCGGTGTGAAACTGAAGGAGGGTCTCTAGTAGGGGATTAGAGGTAGGTGGTGATATTTAATAACAGCTCTTCCCAACAACAGAGCTTTGCGACAGCAGTTCATTTCAGCTTTAGTTTTCACTATAATGAAACAAGGGATCATTTATTATTTGCATAAATTAATGTGCAGAAGGCTGGATTTTAATGCAGTGCGCAGAGGGAGCCGAGCTGAAATGGGAGAACAGGTGTTGAAATATTCAGGCTCTGCACACTCTCCAGGTGGAACAGAAAGACCAAGTTGAGTCCCTGGCATTGTCACACTAGAGTCAAATACTTAGGTTGTGGTTTAAAAGTGGAAAAGATCTAAGTTGAAGTCATCAATAATGAAGACTTATCTGTACTGTCTGATGCATAATCATAATAATACTTATTTGAGCCTGGTCACAATTTGTCACACAAAATGACAAAAATCAAGAAAAAACTGAATTACTCTTTAAGTGAACATTAAATGTATTATTATCTTATAATTAGCTGGACAATTAATTATATAACAAATTATAAACAAAACTCTACATAGAATAGTTCAATGTTTAAAGACATATATCACTGTCTCGATGGGTTAATTATTAAAAGCTATCACAATGAATAACAGGCACCTACATTTACTGCATTACCAAGGTTGCCAGGTTTAAACACAAGCAACAACGATTTCGGCTTAATTTAACTAAGGGAAAATCCTGCTATTTATCTAACTTGCCACTAAGATAATTAGATGCCACTGAGGTGATATCCACTTAAGAACTTCATTTTAAGAGGTACTTTGTAGCACCAAGAGGTAAATATCAGAGAGAGAACATTATAGGGTAATGTCCTATAATTAATTTCTCACTCTGTTCACAGGTCAGCAGGATAATGCTAAAGAAATCAATAGACTTTTATTCAGATCATTTTTTTTTCAGCAATCTCTTGGGACTAAATGTAGTCAAGCATAAAAACACCACGAACCTTCAAATGTGGTTCTCAGTTTCACTTTCTTAAGGTTAAGTAAACAGGGAGCACAAATTCCAGTGAAGATTCATTGAGGCAGCACTATGAGTGTTTGGTTCAAATTTAAAATGGTCAAAATTTGAAATGAAGGAAAAATTAACCTTCAGTCTCTAATGGGCATAGGGAGACATTGCTTGATTGTCTGGATTATTTTTCTATCAATAATCAGTCACAGGCCTCAGCCACACAAAATAGAGCCAAATGAGAGCAAAAGTGGGTATAATAAATAAGGGTGGTCAATGGTGCTTGCTTTCACTAGCTTCACTCTGGTTTCTAAGGAAATGCAATACTAAGCTCTGCATGCCACTGCCCTCCCAAACGTGGTGTTGATGTAATCGCAAAAGTAGTTTGTGGTATAATGACAGTGCTACATGGAAGATCCTGAAGAAAGCTCTCAACTGTCTCACCTGCAGGCCTGGTCCACCTAGTTCACTTGGAGATGCATGCCCCATTGCAGAAAAGTGTCTGCTAAGTGAATAAATGTAATGACTTGACTAGGTGAAAATACTAGCAGAAAGGAACAGTTCCCTTTTTCTTCATGTACTAAAATCAGGTGATTATACACAATTATTTACTCAGAAACAACATATCCAAGTCACATTGTAGCAGTTTTTACCCAATCAGTCAGTCAACGATGAATAAGTTTGTAGGACTTTTGTTTACAATACAAAGCCAGTTTCCTAATATAAGGAAAACTATTCTATGAATATATACAATACTGTATATTGCAGCAAGGTGCACTCTGGGCGAAGAAGAACAGAGAGCCCAAAAAGGCCCAAGGTCTGCTATGTTCATCACAAACATTTATTGGAACACCGGTACACAAGGAAATAATGCTCTTGGTACCAGGACCCCTTTTCCTCAAGGACCTGCACCTCAAGGCAGCCATCCTAAGCCTGCTTAACGCCCCTTGGGCTTTTTTTTTTTTCCTGCTGGCCAGCATAGTCACCCCTTTATATTCCCTGTAAGTCCCCCCAGTGGTTGAACACTTAATTCCATTATTTCCCCACAATACAACTATTTACAATGAACCCATTTTCCCGCTTGAACTCTCAGTAACGTGGGTCATTACAATATTGACTAATAAAGCGTTGTTTTCAGATTAATACTTCAAGAGGGCTCTTGTGGATAATATGACAAGTGAAAGAATTCGCTTTAAAACATTCGCTTTGTATATTCTTTTCAGCAAAAAGAAGCCTTTGTTTATAAGAAACCATGGAACTGAATATTAGTCCGATTTACATAAATATTCCCATAATCCCTGACCATTGTTTCTCAGAGTGTCACCGTGTCGTGTTACAGCTCAACTTTCCCTGGCCTCCTGTGGTGGGAACGCTCGCCCAGTCACTGTCAGACGTGGTGGGGCCGACTGCTCAGAGGGGGCTCTTGAATGCTAATGGGCGAGACGCTGTGCTCAGTAATAACACGCACTATCTGAAACTGTGCCTCCTTCCTCTCGGCAATGCCAGCAACTCTGAAAAAGCAATTTTAGGAAGGCACAACGGCATAATGCAGCAAACTGATACTCATTTCAGGCTGAAGTACTATATCTCAAAGACTTATATGACTGCCTAATAAAATTTCCATTGCACAGGGAGCATGCAAACTTTGCCACAGTTTGCGGTTGACCAAGTGTACCCTGTCCATATTTGTTTTCTCCCGCTTCCCAGGAGCACCCAGCACTACCAAGCACGTGTATCACAGTGGGTTTCCACAGTTTATCTTGGACCCTACAACAGTCCCAGTGCAGTGCTCTGCACCGATCATTTCAAATCTTTGGTCATTTCAGTTCAAAACCGTCCCCAGATTTCTCTATCCATTGGCAAGATTGATTACATGTGATAATTCCAATCTGTTATTAATAAAATTTTCAAGCCCTTTAAATCAGTTTTCTGCCCCCCCCCCCCCCCCCCCCCCCGTAGTAAGAAGACGCACTGAGGAATGATTAAACCTTCGAGCAGGTCAGCATGGTCACCATGACACAGAGCAGGACTCAGCTGTGACACAGGAGAAGTGATGAAGCGTTGGGGAGCCTCCTGTAACCCCCATTAAGCTTTGGTGGTCTGCATGCTGAGACTCACAGCCGGGGCCAGGGATGAGTAATAGCACTGCAGGTGAGCGCTCCAAGTTCTGTGGGAGGGGAGCGATAGTTTCCTCATGAGGGCACCCACTATTACTTACATCAGTGCTGCTAAAGCTTAATGGAGTGAAGCCGACACTCCATTGTTTCTGAGTTTAATGTTCCCCACAGACATAGTGGTGGACAAGACAGTGGATATATTTTATTTAATGAGGGAACCCTATTCTAAGTGTCACATGAAACCTTGAATGGAATTGCACCGGCATGAAAACAGACAATAAAGCAACACTTTCAAGAAATTTTGTTACATGTGGGTGTTACATTAGAGTATTTTTTGTAATGTACAAATGATCTAGAAGTAGCAGAATTAATTCTAAAAATTTCGGGCAACATGTACAAGA
This sequence comes from Scleropages formosus, assembly GCF_900964775.1. NCBI lineage: Eukaryota > Metazoa > Chordata > Actinopteri > Osteoglossiformes > Osteoglossidae > Scleropages > Scleropages formosus. Next base: position 17,159,470 of record NC_041816.1, read on the forward strand.
GTAATTCTTAACCTTTAGCAATGAATAATAAAATAATTTTAAATAGAAAAACACATGTATCGTTTGTCAGAATTGGTAAAGACATATACTGAATTTTTAAGATGCTTGAACTGTTTTCATCTTTTATCATCATATTCAGAGAAGAAAAACAGAGAATTTAACAGAAAAGAAGAACTTCTTTTTCAGCTGTATATCCAAAGGTACCCAAAATTGTGACCAAGTCCAACCCCTTCACGTGTTGGGTATGTTTTTGAGCCACACCTTGTTTGCAGTGACAGGTCATGTGGAAAGATCCACGAAACCTGAGCTTGAGCTGTCCACTAATCATTGCACTCTTACCTCGTCTCCTTGAAGTCATGCTGCGGTTGTCCTCCAACATGACGACCTCCCTGTAAGTATCCCTTTGTGTCTCCCTGGCAGCCTAAACTAACACATTTATTGACCAATGAGTTAGCATGCCACGTAAAACGCACGCGTGGCCACCCACACAGCAATCTCTCCATTTCCATCATTCACACATTCATCAAAATTCATGGAAACACGCAGCTGTGTGCAAGTATATTAATATGCATAGGTGATAGAAGATTAAAATAGTACCTAATGTACCAAATAGCATGAGAACACATTTAAGTGCATACACTGTTTAATAATTATCCACACACCAGTATTTACTCTGAAAGTGGATTCAATTACACTACAAATAACTTTCATTAAAAACCTTTTTCATTACAATAACTACATGACCTCCCACTAAAAAGCCCATATTAAAACTCCAAACAGGATTTGCATCAGCCTGTAACCCTATAAGTACGCAATGTGTTTATAATAATAATAATAATAATAATAATGTCACATTTCTGTGCTGCAGTAATTTTAGCATAAATGATAGATGACATATTATGACTGCATAGGACCTCATAACTTAAAAACAAACCGCCTGAGTATGACACCGATACTTTTACCATCACATTTCAATTTCTAACTTCAAAGCACCATTTAGATTGCACTTCTTACTATGTTGGCAAAGCTGGTGATGAATATAAAATAAATAGTTACCTGATACTGTACTTCTTAACTTAGAACATGTAACACCTAGTATTATACGCAATTTTGAACATATTAAGGTGTACTGGTGCAACTCTGACATCAAACAACTGTTGATGAGAGAATATTTCTGAAAATATAAAAGCCAAGAGGAATACATTATTCATCTTTCACTGAACCTTGGGGAGACATTTAGGTTATTTAATTGCACATTTTGCTTGTAATAACAGTCCTTTATGAATACCTAATAGAGGATGTGTGTAATATTCTGACAGTATTGCTGCAGTCTGCGTGAGCGTGGTGGCTGAGGCTTTGTTGAGGCGTTGCTGCATGTCTGCAGGGACATGGAAGACATGACACAACTCAGTGCACTGAGCACATTCTCTGGCCTGGAGCACACACACAGAGCCACTTTGCAATGTGTGAGATGGTTATGGAGCTGTATCTGTGAGCAGGTTTCCAGCTCAGCTTTCCAGAGGGGAAACATGTTTGCAGCCCTGAGAAAGGTGCTTAACGCAGGAGAAAACAACCATACGAACCCTATAATTAATGCTAGTAGCTCTGGATAAAAGCACTTGCAAAATTAATAGTGTAATAAAATGCAAGCAAGAATACAGTTAGTCTTAAGCTGGCAGGCAGCTACCCCTACTGTGGCAAAGAGACAGTGTCTCCCCTGAAAGGCGAAAACAGATGAACAGCAAGGGCAAGGAAAAGAGAACCTGCTGTGATGCAATTGGAAGAACCCTGAGGTCAGACAGGTTTATTTTTACCTCCGTTTATCTTTCTGATGCTTTTTGTTCCTCACATGTTCTGGTTTGGTCTTCTTCTGCAGGTTCCTGTCAGTGACAGTCCCACAGTCCGTGTGAACTGCTGACTGTGGAATGGTGGTGGCGTTGGCGAAGGGACACAAAACAAGCCCCCAGGAAACATTTTTCTGACAGGGTCTCTCCAAGCCGCGCTCAGGAGCACAGGGCAGGGCCTGGCAATGGTAAGGTTTGACCAGGATCACAAGGTTTCTCCCTCACCAGGTGCCATGTCCACAAAGCCAGCATGCTGGATGAGTTCCGGGGGTAGAGCTCTGCTACAAGGCTGTAAATGATGGACATTAAGCCTAAAGGCACACTGATAACTTTATACTGCGCTTTTACAGCTATTACTTTCAAACTGTCACATTGATTTGCATCAAATAACAGAAAGACATTGAAAAGACAACAAATGCAAAAATGCTTTTTGTTCCTTCTGAGATTTATAAGATCGAGTTTCCTACATACTCTGCAGTAATTGCACTAAATCTATGGTTTCATGAGTTTCCTTATATACTGGGTGGCGTTTATCAGACACAGCAGTGCTTCAGCAAGGGCCATTTGCAGAATTGTGCTGCGCAACACTATGCCAGGGGGTCACACAAAAAGGAAAAATACAGATTTCAATAAATAGATCACAGTAACTTGCATTAACCACATGCCCAAGTGAGGATTCTAGTTGTCCAGAGCCTATCCTGGAAGCACGGGGTACAACTCCACGGAGACTAAGCTAGATTTAAACCTATACCCAAACAGCCCAGGAAGTGTAAGACAACAGTGCTACCCTCTGTAGCACCATAGCACCCAATAAACGTATCTATAAACCAAATTTCATACTATAAAAATGCATATTTAAGTAATAAATTAAAGCCTCAAAGCCCTGAAATATTGAATTAATCCACAATTTTTTAACTGTATGAACTGATCACAAACAAAACTCTGATTAAATGTAGATGAAGCAGTATATCGGTATATAAAAGTACTGTAACGACCCGTGTTACTGTTTTAAGTGGGAAACCTGTTAAATGTAGATAGTTGCATTATGATGAAAAATGAGAAATGTGGAATGTGGGAGTGCAACCACTGGGGGCACTTCTGAGAGAAATGATGGGGTGACCATGTTTGCCAGGGTGTTTAGGGAGAGCCTGGGGGTGCTTAGGAAGCTGGGAAGGCTGGGTTGAAGTACAGGTCCTGGAGAAAATGAGGATCTTGGACCAGGAGTATTATTGCCCTGTGTGCCAGTGTTCAATAAAATGTTTGAGATGAATGTTACCTGTGTGTCCTTCTTTGCCCCATCAAAACCCACAGTGCTGCACACCACGGTATACATCAATATCAACATGCCATTCATCATATACCATTTCTTTTATTATAATGTTCACTGTTTAAGCATCTGATATAAGAAATACAATGTAGTTTGTGAAGCTTTTCTATTTTATTATTCATTTGCATGTTCTTACCTGCAAAAAAGATTTAAATGTTTAGCTTTGCAATTAGCTTATCTCTTTCAGTGAGCCAAATGCTAACTGTCAGAAGTGATATGTGATATTTAATGTAATAGCTATGATAAGCAAAATAACATATTTAAGTTATTTAATTTAGCATAATTATGATTTTACAGAATAAAAACTGTGGATCATTTCTCTAAAACATCAGGTGAAACCATTCTTCTTTACGTTTATTCATTGTTTTTCCCCTAATTATAGAGCTGGGAGTTTCAGTGGACCAGTTCACAGTATCTTGTTCAAGGGTACTAGAGCAATGGAAGGTGTGGGATTTGGACCAGCAACCTTCAGGTTATAAGTCCATGTTTTTAGTAATTAATGTTATGCTTCCTGATGTCTCTTTCATTTATTGGAGTAATGTTGTCTAAAGTAATTAAAAAGATGATGAAAATATTTAATATCAAAAGTACTTAAGGCATTAATGTACAGAACTTATGAAGTCACATAAAAGGATTAATGGAAATGATAAATGAATTTCATGTATAATTTAATGTCCAATTCTGTGCCTGTATCAGATGCCATTATAGCAAAATTAAAGCTCCCCATGGAGCAGTTACTTCAAATATTCACTTATTCGAGTCATTGCTACCCTAGGGTTTTGGTGGGTGTGCCTCTTCATTGAAGTGCTACAGATGACAAATGCTACAAATGTACTTTATATTTCTTTGGACATATGAAAATTATTCATATCTGAATATAAATGTTTCAAAACATGACAATAGAAAGTAATATAAATTTTAAAAGCATGTTATTCCACACACACAGACGCACACCAGAGCCAAAAGACCGCCTCAACGTACTACATCTGCACATCCATCCAAAACATGGAGTCTCAGAAAACTGTCAGATCTGCACTGACTCACAGTGACCATTACTTACAGTGCTCATTCTAACTGAACCGAAATTCAAAACACTGGAGAGAAACAGGAGAAAAACAACTACAATGTCTGCAAAGTCCTGAAAGGTTGAATGAGCGTTCAATTTACTTGCAGCACTTACTTCCATGATGGATCACTGCTTCCATACCCTTTTCTATTACTTGTTTTTTGCTTTTTGTGTTCCAAGTCTGTATTAATATCTTACCTCCTCTGTGTCTGTGGAATATCCAGAGATTGCCAATGCAGCGTGGTAGAAATCAATCTGGCTGACAAGCACAACGCAAGTGTAGCAGATGCGCATGCTGTCCATCAGAAAAGCTGAAGGCCTATATAGGGTTTCCCCCATCCACAATATGGGAAGAGAAGGGAGCCGCAGCTAAATAAATTGCTGTAGTGAGGCATGGTGGGCACAATGCGCTTGTTAAAATAACTGCTGCAAAAACTTGGAGTGCAGAGGATCAATTCAGCACATTAAAGCTGACATGTCTGCAGACTGGCCCCATTTTGGTGACTGCTATAAGTGCGGCTGAGCCAAGCTATACATCTCCTCATTTCATGCTGGGCTGGGGTACGCAGTCGGTGGGATGTCAGTCCCACCTGTACTCTGACCTCTCTGTAGAGCCCCCAGGCGACACAACTCCTTCCTGCCACGCTCAGCTGCACACTGTCATCACCACCATCTCTCAGATGTTCTCCTGAAGAGCAGAAGGCATCTATTAGAAAATGCCAGGTGTGGAGACTCTTTGAAATGGCAGTCCTCAGGATTATAGTCCGCTTCTGCTTCTGGCAACTTTGGTGTCTTGTTGTAGTCATCTGCATTACTTTTGTAACTTAATAGGATTTTTATATATCTTGTTTTCATGTAATCATGACAATAATAAAAACAATTATTATTATTATTATTATTATTATTATTATTATTATTATTATTATTATTATGGGGGCGCGGTGGCGGAGTGGGTTGGACTGGGTCCTCCTCTCTGGTGGGTCTGGGGTTTGAGTCCCGCTTGGGGTGCCTTGCGGTGGACTGGCATCCCGTCCTGGGTGTGTCCCCTCCCCCTCCGGCCTTACGCCCTGAGTTGCCAGGTAGGCTCTGGTTCCCCGCGACCCCGTATGGGACAAGCGGTTCAGAAAATTTTTGTGTGTATTATTATCATTATTATTATTATTATTATTATTATTATTAAGATATGCAAGAATGATTCAGGGTGTTGATGGCTTCTAAAGCAATATTATGGAGTGGAGTTTCAACGAGGGGATGCGGTGGTGCAGTGGGTTGGACCGCAGTCCTGCTCTTTGGTGGGTCTGGGGTTCGAGTCCCGCTTGGGGTGCCTTGCGACGGACTGGCGTCCCGTCCTGGGTGTGTCCCCTTCCCCCTCCGGCCTTACGCCCTGTGTTGCCGGGTAGGCTCCGGTTTCCCGTGACCCCGTGAGGGACAAGCGGTTCTGAAAGTGTGTGTGTGTGTGTGTGTGAGTTTCAACGAGCTACGTTTTCTGTGTACTTAACCTACTCTACCTGTTGCCCAGGTGAACGTGACAGGCAGAGGTAATAAAATGGTGACAGATATAGGCTATAAAACATTGTCCTTCACTCTGATTGCATCTTCTCACTTCACTTCTGTGGAAAAGTTAATCCAAGCGTAAGCATAAGGGAATATCTTAACACAGTTCTTGAAATTTGAAATACGGAAAATCTGACATGTTTTAGACAATAAAGCTGTTACAAGCCACTCAATACTGGCTTTGTTCCACTACCAAAATCTAGTATCACGGTTGTGAAAACAGTTGATCTCTGACATGCAGCCTTTTCAGTAACAAACTTGTCGCCCATAAAAAATTATTTTGAAGAGTATTCAACCAGTACACCCCAGCCAGGCCCCTTCGCTCATCTACTTCTGCTCGCTTGGTGGTCCCACACACGAAAGGCAAAGCTCGGAGGTTCTCGGTTCTGGGTCCGTCGTGGTGGAATGACCTTCCCCTGTCACTCAGAACTGCGGAAACTTGGTCTATTTTCAAGAAGGGTCTGAAAACCCACCTTTTCTAGATCCACTTCGCCCAAGATCTCTCCAGCTCATTTCTGGTGTAACTGTTCACACATCATAACTCCATAAGCATCCCAGATACAACCTTTATTCAGCCATTACTCTGGCATTGTACTTGCTCATTTGTGTATCTTATAATATTTAAAGATAAAAAAAAATTTGTGGGAGGGTATCGGGGATTGTCTATCCTGTGTCTTATGCACCTACTCGAACGATGAACCTCGGTGCAGCAAGTGGTAGGTAACTTACTAGGTTTGCTTGAGACTTTCATGTCTACAGCTGTCTCCTTCTCTTAATGTAATGCATAAATTGTACTTTTGTTGAGATGTGCGTCGCTTTGGACAAAGTGTCTGCTAAACGAATAAATGTAAATGTAAATTCAGACGAGCATACAAATTCAAATTGGATGCCAAAGCATCACCTAATTGGTCAACAGATAGCAATCAGGAATAGTAAGCACCGTATTAAGTTTTTTAAAAGGGTTAATCAAACATGACTTGAACAAGCTGTAAATGTTCCTATGGCTTCTACATTTGCACATTTTGAGCCCGTCAAAAAAATGCCGAATCTCTCATTTTCGATCTCACACCTCCAGTTCCAAGGTGAAGCACAATTGTTGTCTACATTTGAAAGGGAATAACATACAATTTATGCTGTTTTAAATTTCTGATAGTTATGATTTTATTTCTTTTTTTTTATATTTGTCTTCAGTCTCAGTAAATTTCGTGTCATTTGTGCTAAAAAGAAATTAAGGGGCAATAGGACTAGCTCTGTACCAGGGTTCTTAACTGGCCTTTCTTATTTGCACCATGATGTATGTACTCCTGCCAGGAAATTCAGAAGGTGTATATGTGCATAAGGCATTCCATGACTTGCTGAATAGGAGAGACAGTATGCGGTGCCACTCTATTCCTGTCCGAAAAACCCCTGCTGTTGCCTCCCACCCCACCTAGCTGTCCGATTCGCTGACATGAAATTTGCAAGTGCATTTATTAATATAGCAGATGCTTTTCTCCAAAGCGATATACAACTCGGAGTAAACAAAAGTACATTTTGCCAGCAGAGAAAAGGATACAAGTGCAGACATGCAATTTGCAAAGTAAAGTAATTTAGTCCAATGTCATAATTTTTGCTAGTGCACATTACACAAATAACCACGTATAGAATTGATGACAAGCCCCTGGCCAACTTTGTGTTACATTTGACTTAAAGTTTGAGCAGCAAACCAGCTTTCACACTGAATTAAGTTCACGAGTCGGGGACCAACTGTACAACTTTTCCTTCTGCAGTGAGTGAAAAATTTGCTGTAATAACTATCTACATAATGCTTGCAAGACAGAATGCACATTATGTCAATGATGCATTCTTTTTATCATCCTTTTCACGTATTAAATCTTTATGGATTTCCTTTTTCAATCTGAGGAAAACCATCTAGATATTTAATCAAATGCAATCAGTATGAAATATTGATGAACTACAGGTTCCAGCTGCCAATGTGTTTTTATTTTTAGATGAAATATGCAGAGATCCACAATGGAAGGCATTTATCTGAAGAAAATTGATGAGGATATATCAGGTTAATCAATTCTACTTCAGGCATCTCTAATGTCTAACATGTGGTGCATCTCTCGAAGGATCAGCTCTGCTCATCAATTTGCCTCTGAATCGGTCTGTCTCCCTACAGAGGTGGAAATTTCTCCCAGAAATAAAAAGAGGACAAGTACCTGTGAATTTGAGCAATAAAAGTAGTATTGTGCACTTTCGGGGCACAGAAATTGCTCTTTCCAGAGTACAAACATTTCTCATCTCTGAACTTCATAAAAACCTAATTTCTCTCCTTATCCCCCAGCTGCTTACTGTCTCACCTTCGCCTCATTATCTCCTGGTCAACACAGTCGGAGTGCAGGAGGAATATTAATGACGGCCTGCTAATCTACAAAGTCAAACTGGCCCTTGTGCCGTTGCTGCTCTCTTTCCTTTGCTAATATGTGCCAGAGAGTCAGCAGGCTGCATGACCTCTGACCCGCAAGGACCTGTTTTGCTGGATCTAGGCACACACTCAGTGAAGCAACCCCAGAGGTATCACACGAGGTATAATGCTGAGCCCTCTGCCCGCCTGCATGCTGCTCTCTACACAGCTTAACACAGCTACTACACAAGTCTTCCTCCACAATGCTGCCATCAGTAAAATCCAGGGGATAAATACCTCAGTATATTTATGGTATTTTCTGAAATTCAGACCCCCAGAGAAAGAAGACACAACCTAAGCAAATACTGTATATGAAGCATGTACAGAGGTCTTTAATGTATCCTTCCATGGAACTGCTCAAATCACTTCTCTTCAATTAGCTATACTCCTCTCGACACACAAACAAAGCCTTAGGAGAAATTAGAGCCTTACTATTCAGAACACTGATAAAAAATACATAAAGTACACAAAACACCAATGCATGAATAATGTGTCCCTCATTCTCATCATCGATCAATAAAACAATAATATTCACCTGCTCTCCAAAGCCAGCGGCAAGGCTTCTCTTTTCCTAGTATTGAGCCTGATTCATGAGATGTTGAGAAGACAGAAATGCAATCAAAGCATTGGACTGTTTCACACTGCTGTTAGGAGCAGTGACTCCTATGAACTCCACAGTACATGAGTAGATCAATAGTTTATGAGATTCAGGCATCGGTAATGAATAATACAGTAATGTGTCGACTTTGGAGACTGGCACAACTGACCTTTAAGTCTAATTTTTAACTACCTTTACAGAATTTGACCTTTGATGCTTTCAGGGATGCCCTGTAAAGTTAAAAATGGAAAGTTTTTGTTTCTCTTTCATACTGAATAATAATGTAGAATATGTCTGAGATGGTCTACTGCAATTTAACAAGAAATGAGCGTTTGTGTATTATTTATACATGCCACTATTCTATATTATCTTTCCATGCTTGAGAACTGTCGATATAATGAGTCTTCAGATCATGAGTCAAAGAGTATGACAAAAGGCATTTTAAAATGGAACTAGATGTTTTGCATCTGATTATAGGGAAGGTGTAAAGTTGAAACATCATGATGGCCCTGTAGGTAATGAACCATAGTAATTATAGAGTTTATGTTAACAATGGGAAATAGTGCTTTTTAATGAGAAACAAATTAAGACAGTTCAGCAAGAGTGTGGTGGAAATAATGTGTTAAAGGAGATGTGAAAATGAGGTCCTTGTGAATAACAACGAATTTTCAACAGTATCATTCAACACTGTAGTGGGCAAAACCAAGCCATTAGTGTTCAACACGTCACTCCTGAATGTGAGCAATCTGCATTGTTATTCCGTTATTATGATCTGATAATTTCCTACACTTAGGGCATGCAAAGGCACAGGCCGCCATCCTTTGTTTTCACCGATAAAGGGCTGCAAAAAATTGAATTAACTTGAATCTACAGAGAAATCTTAATAGCTGCAGGAGGTGTACCTTTTATAGCAACGCCTTTATCTTTGGGCTCCTTGAATGATGGATGCTCCCCACAAGGCCCACCAGCGATAGAGAGTGATGGAATGTGCAGATGTGTATCAGTACTCCCCAGCAATGCTGCTTCTGAGTCTAGCACCAAAGCCGGGGAGGGGGGGGGGGGGTGCCATCCCAGCTTTATGCATTACCATGTGTATAGGGGCCAGCCTTGAGGTACTGAGCCATCAAGAGTAATACAGCTAAGTACTACCACATCCTCTGACATCTCGCACAGTGTTTCCACAAATGTTACTTCAGTCTACCCATGGCACTGTACAGCAGTTACCTCAGAGCCTGCGTAGGATGAGCAACTAAAGGTGATATTTCAGTATAAGGAGACATGTTGTTCTTTCAGGGACATGTTGATTATCTAAAGGTAGTCTATGGAATTCAGATGCTATAATGGGTATGATATTACTTCTTTAATAAGTACTGCACTGTGACTTGGGTGTAAGTTCAGCCACAACATGGTACACACCCAAAATGCTCACACATATACATAAACATACTCTTAGACTCAGTCATGCAGCACTTGCTCTTGAGGTCCTGCTTGGCAGCAGAGACATAAAGCAAACCAAGGACAGGATGTTGGAGCTGGAGACAGTGGTGTCTGAAATTACAGTGCGGAGTTTGACAAATCAAAGGCCGATGGCTCTGGACGTGTTGAGATGATGAATGGCAGGATGCGGATGGAGGACCGCTGAATTTGTCTGCGGAGACTGAAAGACAAAGGCATGCTTCCCAGGAGCATCATCCCAGGACATCGACCCAAGAACCATGGCCAGAAATTTGCGGGAGAGGAATCCATGTGAATAATTCAGAACAATTTTTAAAACATCTATTTCAAACACTCACACTGCTTGTGAATATTCATCAGCCAAACATGAACCATCAAGAGACAAGTCAGGCTTTTTCCTGCAGTTAATGAGACACATTCATGAAATAGGCTTTTTTTATACAAATATACACATTCAAAGAACAGATGTCTCGGGAGAGCCTCTGAAGTTTACAGACTCCCCTCCATTTCGGACCCAAGGAAACTGATCCCCTGAGATTAAAAAATGGCCAGCAGTCACATCAAATCTCAGACTTGTTTCAGCTCTACATGTTTACATTTTAATCTTCAGGAAGCTTAAGTATGAATATAAGATAGGAAGCAATAAGCTTCATGTCACATAGGTAAACCCGAGTGATTAAACATGATTCATTTATGCCTGAAGACATGGCTTCTTCTTCCATCCTTAGACAGGAATTAACTTCAGAATATGTCTGCAAGCATTGTGTTCCCCTGCTGAGGAATATCCATTGCGTTTTCTTTAGTGGCAGTGAAAAGGAAAGGAAAATATAAGGGCAGATTCATTTACGCTGGGTCAGGTTGCTGATCCCTTGAGGTATTTCAATATCATTTGCCACAGCTGTGTATGTTTAATTGCCATAGCAACAAGGTTAGATATTCCAGGCCGGCATCAGTGCTGCTTATCTGTGCAGCTGCAATAACAGTGTGCCTTGGAAATAAATTACAAATGTCAATCAAGGTTGTCAAGGGGGACAGAGGGGCTTTAGGTCACTTATGAGTGCCCCCCATTATTCTCAGACTGCAGGACGATTTTAGTTCTTTTCCGTTTCCTTTCCTCATTATTTAGCTTTATCAAGGAAGTGTGAGTCCGACAGGGAAATTGTTCAGCTCCGTCAAATTGCAAGAATAAACTCTGAGTCTACAGCTTGGGTATTCTCAAAATTCATACTGCAGCTTTTTCTCTCCTTTCCAATGAATTTGTTGGCAATCTGACCTTATTATATACAAAATCTAAACACTGCCAAATTTTACTTGTCTGCAAAGAAAACAGAAATTTCCAGTAGCACGATTTTCCCCCTGCATAAAAGAAAGAATAGTCATACATTAAATGGATTAACTATACAGTCAAAAAGGTTTATGTTTTCAGGGGAATCACATAGAGTTCCATTAAACTATTTTATTGCCCCCAGCGGATATGTGGTAATTTTTTCCTTTCCAAAAATGGGAAGGACACTGTGGAGAGGTTCCAGAGAACGGCATTAGTTCCAGAAGGGTCCCACTGAGTGTACGCAATTAGTCCTTTGCGTGTCGAGCTCAAACATATGCTCACGCAATTCGCAGAGAAGGAAAGAGCTGCTGAACCCTACAAAGGCACCCAGGTCTTACGAAATTTTGAAATTGTCAACTCAGTCAGCCTCAGTTGAGTAAGACAATGTGCTGCAGTGTAAATGTTTGCGTGTGGTAAACCGAAGACAGCAAAACATCCAGCTGAAGGGCTTGTTTAGGCTTCCAAATTGCTGTTTCCTTTTCTGCATTGGAATGCATCCATGAGAAAGCTTTTTTCCACCTCCTTATCATCTAACAGTACAGGGTGAACCATGGTTAGTGCTTTATTTATTTAATTATTTTCAGCAATCACATCAACACATATAGTAGATGGTGTTGTCAAAATTGTGAGAACTTCAGGTCTACCCAGTGCCAAAGTAAAAATAGCTTTGATTAAAAGTTATTAAATTCCCAACATGACCACTCTGAGAAAACCAACTCACTGAATGTTACAGGCAAGTCTGCACGTCAACACATAGTTTCATCAGATCAATATCCACCCCTTCTCAAATGAGAAATGATAGTCTCCTCAACTTATGAACACAAATGGGATTAGATGTCTGTTCCAAACAATTTGTCAGCAACTCCAACTTATTAGTAACAATCAGTAACAGTAACAATTAGTAAAAAGGAAGTAACAATCAGATAAGTGATAATCAATGAAAACTGCAGAATACAGATGTCCCTCCATTTATTCATAGTTTAAGTTGAAAATCTAAGATGAAACATTAATTAGAAACGTACTTTGCATGACTTCCATCCATCCACACACAAACTCTCTGAAACTGCTTGTCCCAAGCGGGGTCGCGGCAAACCGGAGTCTAACCCAGCAACACAGGGCTGAAGGGGGAGGGGACACACCCAAAGCAGGATGCTAGTTTGTCACGAGGCACCCCAAGCAGGACTCAAACCCCAGACAAACCAGCGAGCAAGCACAGGCCAAACCTACCGCACCACTGCACCCCACCCAGCCACCCATCCATTATCAATAACCACTTGGCCAATGAAGGATTGTGTTGGGTCAGAGTCCATCCCGGAAGCACAGGGCTCACGGCACAATATACCCTGGTAACATAGGTATGTGCAATGTTCATCCACCTCTGGTGACTTTCAGCTTCATCATCCATTATCTGTATTATGTACTTTATTATCTATACAGTCAGAACTTTCACAGTAGAAATATTATTGCCCAGTACAGTTCCTTAGAAATCTTCAACATAGCTATAATTAACAAAAACAGAAAAACTATTGGTTTAACTTTTTAAAAACTTTAAGCTAGAATAAAAGTAAAACTAAAAAGTTGAACATTGAAAATTTGCAGTGTCCACAAACTCCTATTTAATGTGAATTATTGATCAATTTATGATGTTTTATAATAAAACGCTTGTCATCTTGGTCTTGACCACCTACCCTCAAGAACATGACACAACCTGTAAACACTGAGGAAGTGCATTAAGCCAAGTTGTCTCCAAAGATTTGTGCCATTTGGGTGTGTTTTACCACCAACTAATTCAACGTGGATATGACAGTTGCTTTTGCTTCCGAGCAAAGAAATGTAAGAATATAAAACAGAAATAAATGCAATTCGTAAATAAATAAATAAAGTGAAAAACATTTGTAGCATGAGGTGCTAGTGTACCCTTAATTCATGTGTGGAATACAGGTAAAATATTTCCCTAGGAGAAATCAGGTTTCTCAACCTTTCATGCATTTCAGTGGGGAATTGTAGTTTTCTCCCCAATTGTTAGTTACAACTAATAAAGTGAGGGATCTGAGTCTGCAGTAGGTCAGGAAAGAATTCTTCTTTCTCAGGGATCCATACATTTCACTGAATAACCTCCTCAGTAATTGCCACGGTTTCACTGGGGTTTGTCAAATTGTGAAGGCATTATTGAATTTATATGCTGCATTGCACAGATAAGATTTTCCATATTATGGGGTGGTTACTTAGTATTATTGTGTTGTATTTCTGAGTGAGTATTGTAAGACATTGGTAAAGAGGTATTTTCTGATACCTGCCTTCAGCTTTTCATGTACTACAGACCTTGTCTTTGCTTCATAGACCACAGATCTATCAGCAGCTCTTGACCTTGTCTGAAACAGTGATACATTAGAGTAAGATACATTACAGCAAGGTATTGTGTCACACTTGTCTACCCATCACAGATTATGGTGGCATGTTTTAAATGCACAGTTCCAACACCACATTCCATTTTTTAGCATGTCACCAACACAGCTATTAGGGTCCTTGCCAAGAAATCTCAGGTTGGGGTTTACAACTGTCATTTAGAACATTTTTGTATTTCCCTGTGTTTCAGAAAACTGTGAATTACCTATGTTATATCTATATTATGATGCACTGAGTACCTGTTTTTAATTTTGTTCTTCAGCAGTCACAACAGAACACTGTCCTCTTGGCAGGTCACTTTCACCTTTTTTGATAGCAAAGGAGTGATCTGAAGGAGAAGCTACTTTCAAAAGCCTTGCTTTATGCATTACATTATCACACTCCACCCTTGACTCTACAAACTTTCATTTATTGCAGTTTTTCATTGTGTCCTCATTAAATATTAATCTTGCCTATTTTGCAAAAATATACTGGTGTCCCGTCCTGAGCGTGTCCCCTCCCCCTCTGGCCTTACGCCCTGTGTTGCTGGGTAGGCTCCGGTTCCCCGCGACCCCGCATGGGACAAGCAGTTCAGAAATATTGTATTTTCATGAACTAGAATGCTGCTAGCATTACACAAAAACTTCCTTAAGTTGCAGTTCCGTTCTTGACTTTTACAGTGAAACAATGATCTGCTGCATTAGAATTAAAATTTTGCATGATGGCTAGAAGAAAAGTACAAATATGACACGGCCCCAGGAACTAGGGAAACTGCTCTATAGGATGAAATTAGCTGTTACTCAAACTTGTAATCAAATATGCAATTCGAATCTCAAAGCAGCAGAATGGAAAAAATGTTGATTTTATTAACACAGGCTAACTCTGAAAAAGGTTTGCTGTAGTTTTGCTAAATTCATATTGCCAGTTGTTTTTGTCTTGTCTGATAGGTCTAAGTAGTTTTTCTGTTAACTGTAATATTAAATAAACTACACAAGCTACTGGCAGATACCTATCATTTTCATGTCAATATAGCTAGACAGCTTAATACATCACACTTCATTTTCACATCATTATGTCCTTAGTACCTCATATTTTCTTGGGATCAACATCATCATAAATGGTATCAGAAAGTTGTATCATTTTTCATGATGTCTGAGGTCTTACCATCCTCGCACTTATTTTTTTTTGTACATGTTGCATTTCTACATTGTCATTCTGAAAATTAAAAAAAAAATGACAAACTTTCATGTATTTACCTGCTGCTTTATTTCAGTCTCCCTTCTGTTTTTTTTTTCTGTAACTGCTGTCACCAGCAAATCTCAGACCTCTGTGAAATTTCAGTGTAAACAGCTGGCAACAATTCAGAAATGGATTTATAATCACACCTATATCTCATGTAATGTTTATTATAATGACACATTTTCCTGTGTTGCAGCATAAATTGTTTTTTTATTATATTTGTTTATGAGCAGTCCAGGTAGTATCATTAATGGAGGCATTGGATCTGTTAAGGTACTGAGCATTAATACCCAGCCCTAGAAGTCACTATGTAATAAATACAGTGTCTCTGTTCAAGCTTTATTTATTTAACGAGGGTTTTACTGGTCTATTTTAATGCTTTGTGGACCATCTGGGAGTGTGGACTTGTGATAATGTCTTGTAATGCAGGTAAGTCCCTCTGGATAAAAGGGAGAGAAATTAAGCTGATAATTATAATTACAACAGTTTCATCACTAATACACTCTACCACAATTAAGTGGCTAACACAGCCGGCTTTAAAGTGAACGCTGGTGAATTTTGCTTTAGTTCAGCAGTCACATCCCTACTCCTTTCAGCAAAGAAGCAAAAGCAGAAACACTATAAAAATGAGGTGCCCAGTCTCTCAAACCCAGCACTGAAGGTTAAGTAAGGGGTCATACTAACCACATTTCTGTTCTAAATGTAGGTGAAGCATGCAATTTGAATGCCTGTAAATGATAACATCACCTCTCACCTTCCACCAACACACTTTCACGCCACAGGCGTTCCCTACGAATTTACTGGAGCCAGAGAAGTAAAGCTTGATTTCGCTGATTCGGGCTTGAGCGCACACTCAGACAGGTGAAGGGCTAAGACACTAAACCCACGCTGCCCACTAAAGAAAATTGTGTTCCAAATGACACGCTACTGCCGTCATTCTCAGTCCATCGCCACCTCCTTGCAGGGCTTTGTTTGAAGAGCCACACCAATTAAGGCTGAAGAAAAAGAGAAAGTTAACAGTGTTCCATCAGTTATACTCTGGTGTCTAATGATCCTCCACGCCCCACCCTACGTGTTTATACCAGCCGCCCTGTTCTGCTGAACACCTTGCCAGCTGTCAGAAGCAGACTGCCACATATACAGGGAATGTGATGTAAGTAATAGTAAACGATGTCAGTTCACATCCGCAGTCTTTAAAGGAGATAGACCAGACTGCCCCCCTACACTTGATCTGATATTCCCTCTGTTCTCTTTGGTGATCCTGATACCAGTTCCAATAACCTGGGATATTGGCCAGAGCCCACAGATTGTCTATCAGGCTAGGGAAAGGATAGAAAAGTGATGAATAAAAGGAAAAGGGGTTAAAAAGGAGAAAGCATTTAACTCAGGATGCCTCCCTGTCTCCCTCTATATGCACAGGAGAAAAAAAGCAAGTTAACCATGCATGGAATTGCTTCATCAATGGAAATTTCTCTCATATGAGAAATTCGGTTTTAAAAAGGACACATTTATACATATTGTTATGATCCTTGAGGAATCCTATTACCTCTCAGAAAAGGCTGCCTAATGGACTGTAGCTGAAGCCTCGGAATATATTAAATGGAGACCAACACCTGGACCAGAAAGCAATCAACGGGTCGGCTGGTTGCAAACGTGCTCCACGCCCCCAGCCACAGTAATGAAGATGTCTGTGGATGCACAGTTCAAGCACCCAAAAGCACTCTTTATCTATTTGACTAATAGTCCACAGGAGACCTACATGTCACTGAAAAGCTGAGTTTATAGTATGTTTCATCTGCCTTTGGTTTTTAACCATTGCAGGTCATTCCACATCTGGAAATGGGTCATCAAATACCTGCATATGTTTAAAGTCTTAGTCATAATTACAGGGGTGTACTGTAAACCTCATGCCTAAAAAGAGGCATGATAAAGTGGAGAAGCAGCTCTCTGTGGTTCCACTACTTTAAAATATTAAAGCAAACTGTGGTGTGACAGTCCTGGCCAAAGCAGAAGCCAAGAGTCACATTGTAATTACAGCAATTCTAGTTAGCTCTTCTTCTGCCTTGTAAAATTGCCGTAAATTGCAGATGGGTGGATAACTTTCTCAGCTGAAGGCTGGGCTTTGGAGAGGGAAGCAAGGACGACATGAAGTGTTGGATATAAAGTGGTGGAGGTTAAGAAGCAGAACCACACTTCAGCAGGACCATAAGGACACAGCTGTCGTGACAGCAACAGCACAGCAAATGTTATGCACTGCTGAAAATAAGAGCTCCTGTTCTTTTTCTGGTGCTTTTAAAATAATTCCCCAACATCCACATAATGTCTAATGTCCATTCAGCAGTGTAACAAAGTTTCCATGTCTTTGAAACAAAGTCAAAGAGTTAGTCAGTGTAGAGAATGTACCTGCCAGCTGGAGACTGCTGAGGGAAGTGCCAGTATGGGGAGGGTGAGGGGGTCTTGGCCATGAGAACCAGACACGTACCTCTGCAGCTGCTCATGAGGTGCATGGAAGTGCTTACCTGAAAGTCTCTGGGGCTCAAGAGATGGTGAGGATGTCATTGCACCTTGAAAGTAAGCAAAAAAAAAAAAAATAGTTGAAAACAAGTATATAATCATTACTAGATTAAAAGTATAAGTTAAAGTAGAAATCGGTTTTCACTTTGGACTCCTGATATTCTCAACTTGGGAAAAAGGATTAAGCTGCTACAATAGTGGTAACAGCAGCTACCATTGGCCCCCAAAGCTACAGGTTCAAATCCCAGCTCTAGCACTCTTCAAAAAAGATATTTCAGAAACTGCTCCAAAAACTTATCTGAAGGGAAAAGGAAAAATGTTCAGCTGTTCAAAAAATATCCCACAAACGGCTGGGGAGAAAAAAGGGTGGCTATGTGTAAGCAGTGCCTTGATCCACCATGTGGGCTGTCTCCCAGGCTTCTAAAAGTGCAAGAATGAACCATAGAGCAAAAGGGTAAAACAAACAGTTGATGTTCTGAACCAGTGCAATTTATAAAAAAAAAAAAATCATCAGAAACTAAAAGGATAATGAACGATATGCACAATGACAAAGCCATATTTATCATGGTTTGTTTCATTTGTTAATACTAGAACTGACAAGATGAATACCAGGGTCATTGTCCCATCAAAATCCTGGACAGAAGATCGAGAAAGGGATTTTATTAAATTTAAACATCAACACTCATATATCCATTTGAATTACAAGAAGCTAGGACACTAAAAAGGATTATTCAAAGCCTCTTCGGAGATATGGCGAGCAAACACTTTGTACTGTGAAATATTCTGTGTAGTAACAGCAAAGAGGCAGCCATATTTCAAAACTGATGTAGTTATCAAATGTCGATTATTGGAAAGCAACCTATATATCATGTAGTGGAAGGTCAGCAGAAAAAGTACAATGAAAAAGTACAGAATAAAGAGGTTATTAACAGTTTTGTCTGTAACTGCATTATCTGAGCACTATCAATTTCTGTGTCAGTGAAATAAACTCAATCTGTTTGTAGATTGATATGTCACTTCCATCTAATCTAGGATATATCTGCTCCAAAAATCCATCTCAGTTGTTTAGAGAGCAGAACCTTTAACATTTAATGGTCCATAAAAAGTGGAATGCAAAATCTGCCTCCCATTGCCATGGCGATGATGTGAAACGATGTGGCCACCTGAATATATCAATAAGAAAAAACTAGTTACTGCTTTAAACTCAGATAACATGATGGAACTGTTTTTCAACTGTAATTGAAAATTATGTTTTGTTGGTTACATGAGCTGTCTGTTCCTTAGTGTGGAATCACAACTGCCACGTCAGGCACCTCCTTAGAAACCTTCAGACACTTCTTGACACCTGACCTTCTTCTTTTGTCCAAGTCGAGGACAATCCATTCCGTTCCACATTTGAAATGGAGTCTCACATACTTCCGCTTGTCCTATAGTATTTGCCATACTTCCATTAGCAGACAGTATCTCATAAGTAAGGCAAAAGTCACCTGCATTAACTTTCAACAGTTTTAAACACACATCTCGAGGTAATTGAAGAGGTAGGTTTGGAGTATGACCTCACGCTGTTTGTGAGAAGTACCTCTGAGCAGGGGGCTAGCAAGACTGCAACCCTGATGGATGGGGGCTGCTGGCTGTGGTTGTACTGGCAAGCACCAGGTGTCACGCAACTGAAGGATGACAGGAAATAGCATGGAACATGACAGCTGCCACTGTGCCCCTAGCAGTTAATCAGCTAACATCTGGCAACCTTGCTGGCCCTTTTCCTTTCTCAGTATGGTGGACGCTGGTCAGAAAACAAAAACAAGACCCATCCTTCTGTCGGCAAAGTAAAATCTCCCTGCAACTTTGTTGTGCTTTGCTGTCCAAGTGTTGGGTGTGCTTAATGTATTTAAGGAAAGAGCCAAGAAAATAATGAGCCATATAAGAATGACTACCTTGATTAAAAATTGCAAGTAATTGCGCAATACTTCACAACCAAGGCAAAAGTTGTAAACCAGTTTTAAAGCATCCACAACATAACCTGCCTTTAAGGGTCACAATGTTGTCTCAGCTCAACCTCGGGACAATTATGTGGGTGACTAAAAGAATTTCTAACGAGTAAGTAACGCTGGCCGTATCATATCGTTATGAATGAAACAACATTACTGCTCTGTCCTCAGTAAAGACAATGGTCTACATAAATCTGCATAACACTAAACTTCACTGTAAAGTAAATCACCTTTTGCCTAAAAAAAATCAACATTTAATTAAAATAACAAATCTATACTATATTGCTCATTGAATGAATAATTTCATTTAAATGTCCCTCTGTGAATGGAATTCACTTTTTTGCCTTTGTGTTTTCTTCTTAATTTGGACTTTGAATGGTACTTTTTAAAATGCCTTGACTGAGCTACAAACAAAGAAGGTAAGTCTGTACACATCCAAACTGCCATCAGACAAAGCCACCTCCTGTATATCAACCAAGCTTAGACAGAGCTGAAAGAGTGACAGTTTTATGTTCAAGGGCAAAAATAACTGCAACAGAAAGCATTAAAATTCAAATCTGAGGGGAAATACAAAAAGGTGAAGGGGGTCAAGCTGTGCCAGAAGCAGTTTTGGCAGCGGTCGCCTCTTCCAGTGCTCGATGATCAAAGCCACATATGCAGAGAGTCAGCCCATCATACGGTTAGAGCTGTGCCTGCCAATGGGGTCGCAGAGCACCCGGGACATCCAGCAACGGGATGCACAGCAGCAGAAGACTCCCCGCATCCGGTCACTTTCATTTTCACATGGAGGGACCGACAGCATCTGAGAGCAATCTTCACCAGCAACACCCAATCTCCACGGCCTTTTGACAGGTCCCTTTGTACAGCAGGACTCTTAGCAGAGTTCTACACCCGCCCAGTATTCCATAAATGTCATTCAATACACTATTTCAGGCAATTTCAAAAATTGTGCATTCCATTCGCAGGATGCTCAGTAATTCCCCTGGAATCTCTGTGTTAATCAAAGTTTTAAAAACAAACAAGCTATGAGAGGTGCTTACAACAAGCTATTATAAACATTGAAGGATGTCTGAAAACCACAATAAAACAGCTATATATGTCTGCCCTGTCCTCCACTGGCATAATACATTAAGTTTTACAGAGCTCCTAAATGTTATCTGGTGTGGAAGAGAAGAGGGGGGGAGAAAAAAAAATCAATCCCATTTCTTTTAGGTTGAAGCACTGACCTTTACAAACCTTCAAGGATAATGATTTTAGATAAGTCGGAGAACTATGTGAATGCTATCACTTACTACAGCCACGCACTGAACATTTAAAAAGTGCTAAGTCGTTGTCTTCAACTTTCCCTCCAAGACACAACTCCAACAGGGTTAGGAAAACACTTTTTCTCTCCCTTCACAGGAGAAAAGAAAAGATATATCATAATCGTATTGTTACCTTCCTAAACATAGTGCACACAATGATTATAGTGCAAAATGGAACATTTTTCTGTACCCAAAGAGAGCCAATGATCAAAATATTTCACAGGTTACTACTGTATTAAACTGTATCAGCTAAATAAACTTGCAAACTCAAAGATTCTGACTTTTGTAGAGGTGAACCAGTTACAGCTAAACCTCATACATCTAATTTGAAACTACAGCACAAAGTCACTAGTTTGAAAATTTTTCATTTCATGATAAATAGTTTTTTTGATGTGAAAAATGGAAATTTTCTGTAAATACACAACTGAACTTCTCATTCTTAACTCTGGCCAAACCACATAATTGGCATAGACAAGACAAGAAAACATCAAGTGAGTACCAGAAAATTGCACCATTTCCCTCAGAAACCCAAGAACACTTAATTTAATAGCCCTTGCCAAAATGGTTCATCCTGAAATGTCAGGATTTGTCATCATTGTATGTCCTTTTTCCCAGGAAATCAAAAAATAAACCACTCAACCTTTCCTAAAGAAGTATTTAAGGATAGGGCACAAGCACCGCAGTCTTATTCCTGGTACATTTTGATAAATTAGGTGTAAGGAGACCAGATAATCTTATTGTTACTCACATTTTCTACAATAAATCAAATTACTGGGGTGACAAATGTGATACTGAATAGACCTGCACAGTTTAAAATGCTACTGAACATTCATTTACATTGTTATTTGTGCTATATATTGCAAGTTAATTAAAGGTCAAAGCTCTAGACATTTGTGGAATATTATTATGGCAAATCTATTCAGGTAACATAATTCATTTTCAGTTACAACTGGTAAAGTACATCCAAGAATTTACGGGCTGAGACAGAAAGTTCTGCCTATGACAGCCAAGAAGATGTTTTCCAAGGAAAGGTTCATAATTTTCTCATGCCATTGTGTTCGATGGAATTATGTCTTGGCTATAACATAGGAAACTTGCATTTAAAATGCAGCCAGTTTCCTTTTTCAAGGAAACAGAAAAAAAACTGTGTACAAACAAATTGTTTCAAGTTCTTTCAAAACTGTCATTGCATAACTGTTATAGACTGCCAATGAACTGGGTATTTGGCATCATTTTGATATGCAAATAGAAACACAGATAAGGCTCCAGGGAGACATCATACTCTCAATTATATCTGCAGAAGACAGACAAATATGGAACTGTAATGTACAGGAAAGTATACATGGAGGTCTAATTCTGCATTTCCGACATCTATTATTAGTTCAGAGTGATTTGGTCGAGGAGAATTGGATGGTCCTTCATGAAATATAAAGACCAAAACTGTTTTCATGTTATTAATGTCAAAACTAATTTTGTAACAGTACTTTCAGAACTCTCGCGGTATTGTTGTATGCTGTCTAAATATAAAGTAATAAAGGGCATTCAGTTACGTGTTAAAGAAATCAGAAAATCATATTTTTCTTTCTGCTGAGATAATTCTAGTCTTTAGAGTAGATATGGAAGAAATTCAAAACTATCATAAGTGCTACAAACTCCCTTCCCATGGATGAAACCCACCAGGTTTGTCTGCAACTTATTTGCTTGCTACACCACAGAGCTGCCCATGAACACGCACACAATAATGGAATTTTTGCCTGGATCAGTACTTTCCCAGAAGCAAATAAAGTTTTAACAAACATCAGCTCTGTCAGAAATGTAGCCAAGTTAGTGGTCAGTGAAGCACTGTGTTTGTTATTCTACCAATCCATTAACTTGCAGGGGCAAACAGCAGTGGAACAACAGGAAGATCTCAAGCTGCAATATTGCACAATCACACAAGGCAAGACTTTATCCCTCATGCTCTTCAGTCCTCAGTGTCTACTTTTTTGATGCATGTTTCGCCTCTGGTGCTTCCCCCCCACTCCTGGTGGGGCCCTCTGGATGTCCAGGTGTCTAAGGGACTTTCTGGGACTAACCTTGACAGGTGTTACTTCGCAATGGCCTTCAACCTTCTCCTCCTTTCTCTTTTTCTCGACTACTATTTTGTTGCCACATGAGTTGCAGTTGGGGGTGGGGGGAGCGGAGAACAGAGAACGGATGTCTTTCAGATACGGTGCAAACGGGCATAAATAAGCTTTTAACGTGAAAGTATGGGAGGGGGAGGGGGGGGACGCAGGAGCATCCGGATTGCTTTTCCTATGGTTATTTGACCAAATCGATGGACCGATTATTCAAGGTCTGCTGCTGTGTATCTCATTTTCAGCTGCCTTTCCAGGGCGACAGGGTAAGTAACAAAACTGTGGGGGTAGGCAGGTGCTGACACAGATTAAACTGACATCAATACCTTCCATAGAAGGGTAACCTGCTGTTCTTGTCCTTCAGAAGCCTCAAAATGCTTGCACACTGGAGCAGCCTAATCTCTATGTGTCTGCTAACTAGTGACACTGGGAAACAGTGTCAGGACAGTGGAGCAGAGAAGTGTACTGCTTGACAAAATCTCCACAGTGACAGATACATGTTTACAGTTACAGTTATTTACCTAGTGGGCACCTTTTTCGAAACACGATGTACAAATCAGAGAAAACAAATGTACATATGATTATTGAAGCAGAGTTATCTTGTCTGATACCATTTCTGCCAGTGCACATTACACAAGTATCTACACAGAAGATGGAGTCAGATAGGGAATACAAAGGTGATGTGACAAGTAATGTGGTGCAAATTTATGGAGCTGTTATGAGATGCTAACCTTGCATCCTCTTACCATGTTCACATGGCTTTTCTCTGAGGGTGCCAGTTTCCTCCCACAGTCCAAAAATATACTTTTCAGATGGATTGGTGACTCTAAACTGCCCATTGTATGTATGCGTGTGCTACAAACAATTTGTGTCGTGGCATTCTGGATCAGATGAAGAGGCTTGATGGCAGAGGCTGGAAGACCAGACAGGAGATAGCTGCAGCACCCCAGATGAAGTATCACCATGGCCTGAAGGTGAGTAGTGTTATTCTGTAGGATCCATCCATGTCTCAAATGTTCCACAGGAGGTGTTTGAAGGATCAGGTTATGGCTCCAGTGCACTAGGAGAAGCTGACACTTCACTCAGTTGTTGCCTTCTAACCTCTGAATTGATAAGGCAGGTGAAATGAGCAAATTTTTCAGATTGATAGGAAGCACCAAATAGGTGGAGGGACCTGTTGGGAGATTGATGTCAGCCCTCAGATCTCACAAAGCACACGCAGGAAGCCTGGGAGATCCAGGTATGATGGGGCCTCATGAGAAAGTATGGTGAGTAAGCTAAAGACCTCAAAGCATCAAATGAGAGATACAAAATACCGCCCTGAAGCAACACACAAGAATCAGGGGTCAGAACTGAACCACTGTAAATTCCATTGTAACTGTTAGCAGGCACATTCAGCTCAAAGATACAACATCTAGGGGTAGCCACATGCATCACAATGACTGCAAATTACTATCACCAGATGTCATCCTCCAAATACTGCAAACCAAACGTGGCACGTCTGACATGCTGGAGCTCTGATAAATTGCACAAGCAGCCCGCATCTATCAACCGAGATGAAACTGTTTTGTATACATGAATTCAATCTGAAATTAAGGTGCAGTGAATCATACCACTCCTGATTGCTCCATCCTTGCCTCCTTGTGTCTTTAAATTCTGTTAAATGTTTTACACATGGTATCATTCACAAAGTTTCACTGTGTTATTCACAAGATAGAGATAGCTTCATACAGGTTTGAGAGTCATTGCAGTTCATTTTCAAGGCCTTGTAACATTTAAGAGTGTAAGTACTAGAAATTAGAAGTTGTAAACATCCTTCTGATGCATATAAAGGAAAATCAGAGGAACTGGAGTACAGTAAACAAATGTAAAGTTTGTCAAAATATCCAGAACATGACAATATTAGGACACTTTTTTAAAATTCTTATTTGTTGCTGAATCATTCAAATAAAACACTGGCACACCGATGTAAATCTTTCCAGGAATCAGTTTATTTGAAATGTGTCAAACTTGACCTCAGAATATTTCTTTTGAAAATTGCTCAACATACAAAGGTCACCCTCACACAGATGTTACTGAATCTGATAGTCATAAAACATGACATTTATACAGGAATTTACACAGGGCATACAAATTTTCTGCCATTTCATCACTAAGCAGTTTATTTATCTTGTCAACCCCAACAGACAATGAATGAAGAAAGAATTTTGGTGACCAGTATCACACTGAACCCAATAAATTCTTTGGCTTATTCATGGATTAAAATGAACCATGCAACCAAATGGTGCAGTTTATTTACACTTGGAATTGCTGGAATAAGTATATAATTCTGTGATGTTGCTATTTCAGTATGCACTCACTTCTAAGACTATAATCACTGTGCAAATGAGTCCATGCTGGCCACTCATGAAGGAGCTGAACGAAATTATTTCTTCTCTTCCGTGGTACAAAGACCCCTTCAGTTCCTGAGAGGGTTTATTATGATCAAGACTTACGTCCAGAGACAGCACCCTCAATAGGAGATTACAAGCAATGGAAAGATCCATAACAGACTACATATTCATGTCAAAATACATTTAAATACACTGCATATGAACGTAGGCACTTGGACAAACTATTAAAAAAATGCAGTCTTCTCATTTGCTTAAAACAGCATGTGTGTACGGGGGTGTAAAAATATTTTTTATTGCATGCAGTCAAATACAACAGTGGAAGTAAAGATTTTCTAGACTGTACTGTGTGTAGTGGAGTTGATGGGTAATATCTTTCATAAACTTGAGGCAAACAGGAACTGATTGCAAATGGAAAATTAATTGGAAAACAAAACAGAAAA
Source organism: Scleropages formosus (assembly GCF_900964775.1). NCBI lineage: Eukaryota > Metazoa > Chordata > Actinopteri > Osteoglossiformes > Osteoglossidae > Scleropages > Scleropages formosus. The sequence continues at coordinate 17,185,470 of NC_041816.1, forward strand.
AAAAACATGCTTGACACAGTACATAAACAAAGAGTCCTGTGCAAAGGTTTTACATACCAGTCCAACCAGCACTCTAAACATTGCGGGAATCTTGTAAGGTCAATCCATGATCATGGGGGCATTTGAGGGAGCACTGAGCAAGGCAACAAACTTGATACATCCAACCACTACATTAAAAAGAAAAACCACTACACCCTTGAGAATCACAAGCATCCAAACCAACATAAGAGTTTTGAACTACATAGACTTTTTGTCAAGGAAATTTTAAGTTCCAGCTCAATCTTTATATTTGAAGAGGAATTTCAAGACAGCAAGATCAACACTGCTGACCCTGCTGGCTTGCAATGTTTCAGTACTATCTCCTCAAGAGTCCCAGCATGGTGTCCCTTGGAACCAACTACATGAGTCACTGAGTATCTGGTGTTCCTCATCATTTACAGGAAAGAGTCACATGGACCTTCAGCATGCAGAGTAATTTAAAGCTAAGCATAGGCACAGGATGAAGAATTTCAACACACAGTACCTCAGTGGTGTCTGTAGGCAAGGGTTCAAAGGCCATTGTGTGGAGGAAGATAGACAACACAGGTCTTACATAGAGTGACAGCTTTCCAATGGCCTCTCTGGGATCCTTCTATGGCTGTTACTGTTGAGCTCTAAAGCACAATTAGAGTGTCACAGATGTGCAATCCACTGCAAATAACATCTTATTCCCAAAAAAGCTAAATGTTACATATTTTCAGGCAGTCTAAATTTGATATCCTAAATTCAAACATGAAAAAGGGCTGGGGAACCAATCACATTTCAAAACATTTGCAAAAGATATATGGGGTCATGGGGATATAGCAATAATTTTCCAGACAGAAAAGAAAGGAAATACAGGACCAAAAAAAGTTACAGTACCATTAATTTCTATGAATAATAAAATCTAGAACTAAATGGAAGAACTCCGTCTTTTAAAGAATTGTATATCAAAAAGCAGGATATGACATCAAATTACATGAAAAAAAATAAAATTAGGGACTATAACCAGCAGCAGAAAATCTGGCATTTGATGTGAGCCTCATAGGCAATGCAGCCCCCCCCCCATACATATAATGCATGTAACTGTTTACCGAGTTGCGGACAGATGTTTTTTGGACACAGGCAGGGTAAGAGATAGAATATGAGGGAGTGCTGATCTACCTGCTGGAGAGGCAAAAGGAGACACTTCAAAAGTCCTGCTTTGTGACAGCTGTACAGAACACTTCCTAATACAATAGGAACAGCATAATATACAGTAAAACTCTATGAACAGCTGCCCTCTATTCTGGTTTAGTGCAATGTAGCAGGGTCATGTACTACAAATTTGTCATCACTTCAGACAAATTTCTGCAGCGTGCAGAACAAGTCACTGAAATCAACACAAATGTTGACCAAATAGTTCACAAGCAACAGAAAAAAAAAATGTTTCAATCCTCTCTCCAGATGTGTCCTTTCCTTCCACATGGTGTAAATGGGGAAAAAAAACCTGACATATGTATCTAGGAATGTGTTTTGATATTATTCATCCAGTGATAATAGCAAAACAAATTCCACCTCCCACCCTGTAGTCTAGCTGTGAATTAATGGCATTGTGTGAGCTTTCATAAAAGACATCTGTACACAGAAAAACAAAGACTGTCACTTTTAATTAAGAAATAGGAATTTCACAAATCCAGAACTTCAAACAGGCTATTTAAAAGGACATTAGTCTCCATACAACAATTTAGCATGCCTTCAGCTTGACTGCTTTTCAAATGTGCAGGCATGATAGCTAAAACCAATAGCCAAATTGCCATTTTCTGCATGCCTCTTGCTGTGCTAAGAAACACATTTAAATAGCTTTTTAATAAGTATGTCCTTGTACAAGGAGTTCAAGCCAGTAAACTGTTCTTTTCAAAGCTCGCTTTCATTCCCCTTCCAGGGTATGCACTTTGGGTCCCCCAAGCGCTGGGAAGCCATGCATACCAAATAAGCGTGTCACATTGGGAATATGCAAATCTGGCCCCAGAATTTTTGTCTGGGTGACGACATGTCCCCTTTCATAGGAGTGTGAATGAGACTTGAACATTGAGCGGTGCAATGAGTTTGGCATTATTAATGAGTTGCCCCCCTGGCAGGTGGGCACGTTGCGGACACTGCGGGTCAGTGGGGAGGGATCATGCCAGTCATTGTGCCACGTCATACCACCAGTCTCCTAGTAGTGGTCCACTTTGTGCTTTGTGTGGGGCCCATTAATATGTCGCCTCGCTCCACTTCAGCTCCCCCAGATCACCCCACAGAGACACCAGTTTCAGGAAGAAATGCAGTATGTTCAGAACAGTAATGATTAAAAAAAGGGGGACACATTGTGCTTTGTTTTCATTATGGTGTACATGTATGGTATGGTGTACTAATACCCCAGATCTGAAAAAGGAAGCTACTTGCTTTTCACCCAAATAGCAGAAAGTATCTACATCTTCAGACAAATGAAAAATAAAATGTTATAGGATTTTTAAACCACTCCACAGATAAATTTGAGATTCTAAATGATTGAAAGATCATCAAAAATCCATTGTAACCACATGGAAAAATGTAGCTGCAACTATGCAGCCTTTTCTCCATTTAAAATTAAGTAATGAACAATTCAAAGTTCAAACATATATCCACTAAGATAATATTAAGGAGGAGGGGGGCGCGGTGGTGCAGTGGGTTGGGCCGCAGTCCTGCTCTCTGGTGGGTCTGGGGTTCGAGTCCCGCTTGGGGTGCCTTGCGGCGGACTGGCGTCCCGTCCTGGGTGTGTCCCCCTCCCCTTCCGGCCTTACGCCCTGTGTTACCGGGTAGGCTCCGGTTCCCCGTGACCCTGTATGGGATGAGTGGTTCCGAAAATGTGTGTGTGTGTGTGTGTGTGTGTGTGTGTAATATTAAGGAAAAAAAAAAATTTTTAAACTTTTCAAAATTCAGATCTAAACATATATCAGAAATCTGTTTCTCAGGTCTGGGGGGCATGGTGGCGCAGTGGGTTGGACCGGGTCCTGCTCTCTGGTGGGTCTGGGGTTCGAGTCCCGCTTGGGGTGCCTTGCAGCAGACTGGCGTCCTGTCCTGGGTGTGCCCTCCCCCTCTGGCCATATGCCCTGTGTTACCGCGTAGGCTCCGGTTCCCTGCGACCCCATATGGGACGAGCGGTTCTGAAAATGCGGATGTGTGTGTGTTTCTCAGGTGACTTAGAATTCAGAGGCAATAAATTCTTTCCACAGCCTGTATTTAATACAGGTGCACAAACAACATAAATGTAGTTACTTTGTTGTGTATGGTAACTGATTTGTAATGCAAATTAACTACAAATGTACAGGTTTAAATAAATACAAAAGCAAAGAAACTGTACACTACTTGAATGACATTCAAGGTGAATTTGGTTTAAAGGCAAGGTTCTGGGAACTTTTTTGAAGACTATGAGGAATCTTGTAGTTTTTTGGAAGATATGAGGCTTATTCCATGTAAAATCAACCCAGTTTCAGAATTTGATGCACATTTACTTTTGGGAAAGCAGCCATGCAACCCAGCATGGAAGAGCATGAAGATTTTGTTGGGAAATACTCGTAAAGATCTGATGCAAGTCTATGCAGTACTGTTACCTTCACAGCTTTTCAAGCTATGACCAGAATCTTGAACTGGGTACAGGCAATGATTGGAAACCAGTAAAGGAAAACAAGGAAGGACAACTGAGAATGTGTGATGATGCTGAATACAGGTTGCGGAGAAGCACTTGAATCAGCTAGAGAAATATGATGGTGGAAACCAGAAGAACAAACAGGAATAAGGTGCAAAAGTACAGATGAGAAACCTCCAGAGCTTAGTGGAGAAGAAAGTAAGATTATATGAGTAGGAGCAGGTGAATTCACTGAACAAGATATATCTCCAGGAGGGGGTTATAGCTACAGTCAGTTGGTATAAAGACGGGTTAGCGTTAATGTTGACTGCCAGGCCTTTAACCGTAGATGTAGATGAAATGATCAAGCTCTCCAGTTTTACGCAGCATTTCTGGTAGGTTGACTGGCAGCAAGTTGAAGAATCTCAGTCTTTAAAGGGTGTAGGTGACGTAGGACCATCCAGGTGAAGTCAGCAAAGCATCCTGGAAGAGATATCAGGTGGTGGAACAGAGTGGTAAAGTTGAATGTCATCTGTACAGTAGTGATAAGAGAACCCATGAGAAGTGAAGACAGAGCCCAGGGACCTTCCAACTCTTTGGGACTCCAGTTGAAACAGACTAGAGAACAGAGAAAACTATATTATCTAGTAGGTCCTGCACACTAGAAAGATAGAATGAATTCAGTTAACTTCCTGCTAACTGTCCTCGAGACCTTAAGTGAGGTAATTTTTCCTTCCGCAGAGACCTTTAAGGGGCCTATGTTTATGGAAATCTATCAAATATCAATTATTCTTATGACGTATCAATGATACACAACTCATTTCAAAACATAGAGCAAACTTTTACATTATACAGTATATGAAAGTATTTTTGGCAAGTATCACAGTTTTAGCAGCCCTTTGACAGGGGTAGAAGATTTTTTCATCTGGATCGTTACTTCTTGAGGAGAAAAACATTTCTATACCGCTTGTGGTATTACATACCATTAAAACAGACTTCCATTGTGCCTTATATTTCAATACACCTTGGTGGTTTAATCTTTACATTTATTCATTTAGCAGGCGCTTTTCTCCAAAGCAACACACATCTCAGACAATTAAAAAAGTGCATTACCTCAACAAACAGACATTTGGATGCAGACACAAGAGTTTTTTTTAAGATAAACATAGAAATAAATATGCAGAAGCACTAAAACATTTGAAACTAGTCTTTTTACAGTTGACATTACATTTGAAAAGAAATATTTAAAAATTTGCAAAGCTTGCAATCTGTTGCTATCTATAATGTATTGCGGGCAAAGTGGAATATGAAACGCGCACACACACACACACACACACACACACACACACACACACACACAGGCTGAAGCAGCTTAACCCAAGCGAGGTTGCGGGGAGCCAGAGCCTAACCCAGCAACACAGGACAAGGCTGGAGGGAGACAGAACACACCCAGGACAGGATGCCAGTCCATCACAAGGGACCCCAAGCAGGACTCGAACCCCAGACCCACCAGAGACCAGGACCCAGCGAAGACCCCTGCACCACCACACCCCCCAGATTATGAAATGTCCTTGCACAATCTAATATAGGTATAATTTATTTCTTAAAATAAACAGTTGCATCAATTTTAAGAACCATTATGAAGTTGCAAAGTAAAATAGTAAAATGAGTATGAAATATCTAATACAACTCAAATGAAAAAAGTGTAAAATCTTTTATAGCTTTTCCTTATGTTAGTTTATGATGTAAATGTTTCGGGTTTTCATTTTAAAAGCAGCTTGCGCTTCATATCTTCTATCCATTATTCATTGCTTTGTGTACTTCAGTTTTAAAAAATGCAGAACAGGAATGCTTTACAGTTTTAAAATCTTTTGAATCCATGCACAGCTTGGCCTCTTCAAATTGGACTAGAATGTGTCAGTCACCTAATTAACATGTTGAAAGAACTCCACTTCTTGCCTAAGCCAGATAAAATCGATTTTATCAACATAGTGTAGTTCTTTCCATTTTTTGTAGATAATTTCTTCAATAAAGGAATATCAAATGATATGAAATCCCATGAGTGGAAGAATCTTTGTTCGGCAGCAAAAATTACTATTATATTGTTTCTTGTTTTTCCACAATGTAATGTGTGTTATTACATATCGTTATTTTTTCATATCATTACTTTTTCCTTGATAACTAATTAATGTTTCAGAATTACTGAAAAAAAATTCAAGCCCTGCAATGGACTTGCATGCTATCCAGGGTGTGCGCTACTTGGCCTTATGTTCTGTATTTCCAAGACAGGCCCCAGACTACAGTGACCTCTGTTTGGACAACCACTAATAGAGAGTGAGTGAATGAGCATCAGAACTTATACTTTTTTTTTTCTTTAGCTTTACCAGCACCAAATTCATTCAAGTAATATTTAAATGAACAAGAATAGAAACAGCGATAAGAGCTAACTTTGCACTTTACTTTGGATTAACAAAATTAATTGATTAATGAATCACAAGTCATCAATGAGTTTTTGTTAAGTTAGACCTTCCTTACCTTACTGGTGTGAATTATTTATTGCAAAACAACTTAGATGCACTTTGCCTGTAGCGTGTACACTTCCTGATTAGCACTTTGCTTACTAAAAACTGTACGGTTTAAACGTTTTGCAACTGATTTGTCACTGTAGTAACATACTGTACCACCCTGAGCACCAAGGAATGTATCTTAGATCAAACAAAGATCTAAAGTATTAAAGAAAAGAAAATTAATGTCTTTAACTAATGTGTAAAACATCAAAACATTGTGTGCAAACAAGAACATTGCAGCACAAATTAACAAGGTGAACCAAAGAACTCATGGCACAGGGTAAATATACTTAATTACATGCTGTGAAGCGTTAATGAGATTAAAAAAGAAAATTTGCAATCTTTAATATTCACCTAAAAGCAAAGATAGAAAAATTGTTTGTACTTAAATCAACAGCAGCAAACTTTTTTTCATTTGTGCACATTAGGCTTTGTAAGATGCTTTGGACTGCAAAATTAATGAGATTTCTGGAAGACATCAAAATGGATTAACTGAGTAATACACCCAGCTTTGGAAAATTTAATGACTGATTATAACTTCTACATATGCTGTCTCAGTTTTTGGCTCTTGTAATACAATTAATACCAGGCTTCCATTATTCCTCAGGAAATAAATCATGTAAGTGAGAAATAGATGCATTAAAACAGTTCATTTGCAGCAAACTCTGTCCAGGGCTGGCAGCATCTGTCCCCTCCACCAAAGATGTCCAACTTGCTAACATATGACAGCTGAATCATTGGTCTACAGAACATGTAGCAGACCCATCTCCTTTGCCTTGGGGACCTGCTTTCCCAGAAGAACCTTTGTGATTCAGGGCCTGGCTAGAACTATGATCAGCTCAGTGTGCCCAACTCCAACTGCACAAAAAACATGGCCATCCAGGACCCTGAGGGACGGACATAGGTGCTGGCTGGTTGTGCCATCTGTTCGCCTATGAGGGCCAGCGAGTTCAGCCACACAACTGGTAACGCAAGGAAAAAGTTGGCCAGTTTAATTGAGGAGCAAAAATAAGCCCAACAAATGCTGTAAATCGCATTCGTTTCTCGTTTCCTCAGCTTTTAAAACAAACAGGCTTCCCAATGTGCGTTACAGTACAGCATCTCTGGAGCAGCAAAAACAAAGATTAGGCAAAATTAACAGCTTTATTTTGGTACATGTTTCTTGCAGCATGGTAAACCAAACACAAATAGAAGCCAAAGAGTGTTACATAGATTTGTATAACTGGGCTTCAGAGACCATAAAAGACAAATATTAAGTTCTACATAAGAAGCCTTCAGGGACCAACTTTGCAGACCTGGTCTGTTCCATGGCCAGCTTTCTACATTGAAAAATCATTGTAAATTTAATATCTTATTAAGATGTCAAAGAAGAAATAAAAAAAAAAGTGGAAAAAGATTTTTTTTTTTTACAGTGTCTAACAGTTCTGAACTTTCATAACAGTTTGGCCTTAGGCCAAAACGATTAGCACTCAGAATACAGACTAATTGTAAATAACATGTCTCTGCAATCGAAAACCCTCAGTAGTAAAATCAGCCGCAGATCACTGATAACAAACCACAAATCTTCATTTGGCACGACTATGTCTGTGTTGCAAGTGCAAATCCTCATCTGGTGTCAGATGTATTACTAATCTGCTGTCGTACTTTTAGGACATGCTAAATACGAGCAGATTAATGTTCTATCAAATCCCAAACTAGAATAGATTTGGAAGAACAGCTAAAGTTATGGGGCCTCACAAATAAGTTTCGACAACCATACTCATACATCCATCTTTCATCCTGTGAATTTCTTGGATTTATTCAAGTAGTTCTTAAATTAAACTCATGCTTTACAAAAAAGCATCAACTGCATATCAGACTGCTCTTTGGGTAATCTACTGTCATGTACTTTGCACTGTTATGAAACAATGGAAACCTTTTTACAGTTAAGGATATTCATTATTAACTGATTAATAATAATAGCTTTTTTAAATTTCACTCCAGAATACAAAATATTTACAAGAATACATTGTTTTATAGTAATATTTAATGTATGTTTCTGTTTCGTGCTTTTTTTGTCAGTTTGTTATCAAGAGAAGATGTGGATATAAAATTACCACCACCAAGAGGAATTAGGAAAATTACTGTAGAATACAACACTGCTAACAAACATTTTTGTTGTTATAAATTTGAAATATTGTAGCCTTGTGGATTTTCTCTATCAGTACACAAAAGCTTGTGGTTTGGATGCCAATGGGAAATTTAGATCCATCAGAAACTAATGAATGGATTATATGTTTCAATGTCGAAAAACAGAATGCATGAATATTTGCACTGGCTGACCTACTGCTGTTAAACTGCTCAAGACGGTGGCACTCAGAGTTACTTGAGTGAGTGGACGTTACTTGAATAATACCACAGAAGTGCCCAATTCCTGTGTACTTTCTCATCATCCTTGTCAGCCTTTTCAGAACCGGACTTGTTGGTCCACCTGAAGGTTATGAACTGAGCACCATGATGAGTTGGTCACAAAACTCATCACCATGGCAACATGTTTCTCTTCAAGTGCAACACCCCTTCTCAAGAAGGACTAGATGACAAGCGAGAACAAGCTTATTAATACAGCATGTAAACACAGGAATATTCTACAAAACAGGATTAACAGAGCTAACAAAACAGACGACTCAAGACCAAGAGATAAACAGATGAAAGGACTTGCACCCTGTGTGAATTCCCTGAATCCTTCTGTGTGGAAGAGCATTTGTGAAATTAAAAAGAAATATTGTTTGGCTTTCATAAGTTACAAAAATGATCCACAATTGATTTTAGCCCCTTGGTGTAAAAAGCTGAATACCACACATCTAAAGGGTGGAAAAGATTATGTCAAGTTAGTTTTTTTTTCTCTCTTTGTGGTTAACACTTCCAGTAAAATGATATAAAGTTTTTTTTTTTTTTTCCCAGATAATGCCTTGAAGGGCTGTTTTTGTCCTTTGTGTTCTTTTCTCACTTTCACAGTTCCTTGGTCTGCCCCAGTGTACTCTAGTAACTGCTGTAATATAAAGCACTAATTCTGAAATATTTACATCATTGCCTGAACTAAAGAAAACAGCAGTGGATTTATAATTTGCAACCAGCTTCTGCTTAAAGTTAGCTGCAACACTGATATCAACAGGTATCAGAGAACCTGGCTTATCACATAGTCATGGTCCCACACAGAAGTACTCAAAGTATCTGGTGAGGAATTGAGGGCTCCTGACACATACAAAGTGATTGATTTAGCCCACTTTATGGGCTCAAATCATGGCATTACTCATTTCCTCAAACTTAAATGTGCCGCTTCATGTTTCAGAAAGGATAGAGGGGCTCAAGAAAAATGCAGAAAACTGCAGTTCTTGCAGGACCACTCATTCAAATGTTACTGTTATAACAGTTTCACTACCTCCTTCTCCTGCAATAAAATTGTCTACAAGAATCCTCGCCCCTGTCAGCACACATGTCACTCAACTGTTTATCACCTAGATGCCACCACAAGGTTTTCTTACACCAATTTTTCCACACATCTAAAGTGTGAGTTTAGCTGGATGTTTTCTGAAGACTATACCTGAAAACTTAACATTTACATTCTGACAAACTTGGTGTCTAATAATCCCCCCCATATTTACTGATTGACATTCATAATTTTTTTGAAAAAAAAATAAAAGGCACCGCCCAAAGCTGGCTTCCACTAAGTCCAAAGTAGAAACATTTCACCACATGCCTAACATCTGTTCCATTCATTTTTTTGGGCACAACTTTGTTTTTACATTTATATTTGTACGTTTGGCAGATGTTTTTGAACAGGTGGTAGCATAGTGGTAAAAGCTACTGCTTTTGGACCTGAAGGTTGCAGGTTTGATTTCTACATCCTGCTGCAGTACCCTTGAGGAAGGTACTTACCCTAAATTGCTCCAGTAAAAATTACCCAGTTGTTAATTGTAAGTACCTTAATGTTCTAAGTCGCTCTAGAGAAAAGCATCAGCTACCTAAATGTTTTTCTCCAAAGTGACATATAGCTCAGCGTAAAAATAAATGTATCCCAAAATACGGACAAAGATACCTACACACAATTACTGAAGCACAGCTTATTTGATCGATTTGGCTATTTTCACAGCACACATGTTGCAGCTACCTACTGAAGGGATGTACAAATAGGAAAATAAGTAGCTAGAAAATAGCTTATAGAGGTTGTGAAGGACAGCTTACCAAGGTTTCAGGAGAGTGCAAAAGAGATTAATTCTGAGACACTTCTTGAAAGCTGAAAGTGAATCAGCAGTTCTTAGGGACAAATGGAGTTAATTCCTGTACACTGGCGTCAATACCGAGAACCAACAAGATCTGGATATTGGGCGTCTTGTGAAGGGGACAAACAGGCAGCCAGAGGTGAAGAAGCATAGCATTCTTGCTGGGGTACACAGATTAATCAAATTCAGTATGTGTCAGGGTGATAGTCCTTTTGCCTTTGTCTTGTATACCATAAATAGTCTTGACCTTGCAGATAGCTAGAGGAAAACCAACAGAGAGACAAGGAAGGGAGACATGTACACTTTAGCAGTATTCTGTAACAGCTGACAAGTTTTGATTGTAAGAGCTAGAAGATCAGACAGAAGAAAACTGCAGTAGCCCAGGTGAGATATCACCACAGCCTGGACCAGGAACTGAGTAGTGTGTGGTGAGAGGTACTGATAAATTCAAACAGATGTTGAAGAAGGTATGTCTGCAAGAGCAAGTTATGGCTGTAATATGTCTGGAGAAGCAAAGACTAGAGTCAGTTGTTACTCCTGGGCTTCTGACTAGAAGTAAGAATGAGATTACAAATTAGTCTGGTGAGATAGAACCCTCTTGACAGGAGGAAGGACCAGTATGGACAGAGGTTTTCACTCTAAGAGGTTAAGTGGCATGTGGTGATCAGTCATCCAAGATATGTCAAAGAGACCTGTTGCAATGTGTGATGATAGATCTGAGGCAGTTACAGGAAAGAGCTGAGTATTGTCAGCATACCAGCGATAAATGTTGCGGAAGGAAATGAGGGAAGCAGTGCAGATAAGAAGAATAAAGGGCCAAGTACAGAATCCTGTGGAACACCTGTTAGGAGGTTGAGGGGCAGAAAGGGAGCCATGTCAATTTGTGTTACCATCCATATTGTGGTTAGACCTCCTGTTACAAAATTAAAAGACCATGAGAATCATGAAGACAGGCAGTGGCAATTTTTGGATTTTTGTTTGCATGAGTGCAACAGGTGCAGAGAAATAGTATCTGACAAGATACACACTTCGAAAGGAATCATTTAACAGGGTGAACACCTCCATTCTGCTATGGGCAGAAACTATGAGTACAGCAGGGGGCAAAAGAGTGTGTTCTTACATATATTACAAGTAGCCTTCCTATACCTTTGGTAAGTCTAGTGCAGTAAATTTAGGCACTTCATTTCGATCACTTTGTGACCTTAGTTCCATTCAGACTTGGCCCAGCAAGCATGCAAGGTTGACTGCTTAAATGAATGTGCCACTCATAGCAAGAAGGTAGCAAAGCCAAGAAAGGCTGGTGAGTCATGCCTTTTTACAATCAAGACTTATACTGTCCACCGCAGATGTTGCTGTGCTATGCACACTGCGCCCTAGTATCATAATTAGAGCAGAAAAGGTCTCACATTACTGGCAAACATTTAAAATATTTATATAAATTAAAAAATCCCAAGAAAAACATGATAAATTCAAACTCAGACATAAATATAAGGTGTTCTACAACATTTCACTCCTTCAGTGTACATAACAGTAATTCAGTCATATGCTCTGATTATGTCATATTTCATCTTCAAAGTATATTCCCTGGAAAATTAAGAATATTGTTTCATGTTTATTTAAATATGAAAACACACCAATTTGGTTCAGTACAGCAAAATGTAACAAAGAACTAAGCACATGCCTTTGACAGGTTTTACATTAAAAGCTAAAGCAACAATCCAGGCCTCATACTGTGAGACATATTCTATGTTAATAGTGCAAATAGCTATGTCTGTAACAGTGTAATGATCATCCAGTGCTAATGGTCTTTATTCCTTCTGTAAGTGAAAGTATAGCTTCTGAAGACCATTTTGAACTAGGTAAAAAATTAGCTAGTCAAAAAATAGATACATCTGTAGCCACATATTGCACACACACACAGTTCCATGAATGCACACAATTCAAGACTGATGTTTTTACCATAAATTTCTTCAAGCTACTCTTACATATGTCATTTCTTCCCTTTGAAATAATGTCACTCTCACCAATTCAGAGTCAGGAAAATTAATTTACAAAGATTCAGTGTAATTTCAAGTGATTTAGGCTTATATGTGTATGCAGAAAACTAAGCACAGTGATTAGTGCAAAGATCTGTTGTTTCCCCCATCTACCAAGGTGAGGCCGTTCCTCAGACCTCCAGAGAACATAAGTATCAATTCATGTCAGTACGAAGGACAGAGTCCATATGTACCTGCAGCACATGCAGGCCATTTATAATGGAGGAGAACCGGTGTCATACGCTTGCCAACGAGCTAAGAGACTCACTGACAGCACTGACAGGGAGGAGTGACATCTAGGGCTGATCTGCAAGGCTGCAGGTTCCACCAGATCAGTCAGTCAATCAGCTCACCCACAAAAGATGCCCATTTCTTTTACTAAAAGAGGTGCAGTCTTCCATCAGCTTGGAAAAGTAGTGCCTGCCTTTGTAAGGTGAATTCTCAAAACTCAGACATTACCAGTAGTTTCAATGGTAAATTTGTATACTATATTTTTATGCATTTCTGAGCTCCAAAATTGAAACCCCTTTCAGTTAAATACCCAGTCCCATTAAACTGGACACAATTACTGCAATCGTTAATGTTAGTTAACATAGCACAACATAATACGGCAGTTTCCTTTTAATTACTGCATAATACTATATGGCTGTCTACCAGCTCTTTTGTACATACATTATGTGCTTACACTTAAACATTCGTACAAAAAATAACTCAGTTTTCTATATCATTTCAACCTTTAACACCAAAAAAGAAATCAGCAATAAAAATGCAACTTAATTTGCACTGACAGAACAAGCTTACATGGTGTTTCACAATACCTGGGACATGCATACAGTCATGGGTTCAAGTCCAGCTCAGTCTGTAGGGTTTGTGTAGTCTACCAGTGTTCATATTGCTTTCCTACCACAGTGTAAAGACATGGGTTTCAGGGAACTGAAGACTCTAAATTGTGTGTGTGACTGTATGTATTACATTGCTTTGCTGTAAAAAAATTGAGAATGGTTGTATAGTGTTAAGTGCAGTGTATTTAAATCATGGATAAAGGTGTCAACTAAGGTGTAGTTAATTGTAAATGAGTAAACGTAAATGTCTTTTACTGCTCAGCTGTTAGAAAGTACCCAAAATCCAAATGAGGTCTAAAGAAGGGGTAATAACTGAAACTCCCCATAAACTGGAATTCTCGTAATAGATGAATCTCAAGGTATGACTATTTAAATTTGCCTGGAAAGCAGTCTTTTGTTTTGCGCTCCCATATGATTCCAGTGGCAAATTCTCTTGATATTTTGTGAGAATTGCTGTTTCAGGAAGACACCACAGCTTCGCCCCCTCCTTTTTACCGTTGGGTTTGTGCTGCCATTTTTCCCTGTCTTAATAAACACTGCCTTAAGGCCTAGACCATTTCCCCGCTCAGATCTCCTCTGAGTCCAAGCCTGAGGATTACAGGTCATTTATTACCTCAGACTGCTTTTAGATGCCACTTACAGAAAGCAATTTTGATAAGATGAGATTGCAAAAAAAAACTACACCATAATAGTGTAAAGAATAAGAGTTCATTTTAAACTCATAAACCTTGACTTTCTATAATTTATGTCAGAGAATGGACACTGTTGCACCCATGAGATGCACTAAAACAGAAAATACCACAAGCCAAATAGCAGAAAGCTGTAACCTCGTCTTATGACTGCCCACCAAGCACTACTAGATGCAATGGTTACATTGCTTCCATCCTCATATACAAAAAGTTGGAACACACACAGCAAAGAAAAAAGCAATTGTTACAGGTCCCCCTGACTTTAATGTATAATTCATGAGGTGACGCTTCCATTGCTGGTACAGCTACAGGCGCAAATACAGACCTCTTCCCATCTCCTCCTGCCCAACTTCACAGGGAGCTCTGAAGACAGATCCCCCCCCCCCCCCCCCCCCAAAAAAAAAAAAAAAAAAAAAAAAACAGGGCTTTGACCTCCGCATGAGTCGAGGTGTTGCACTGTTCCTTAATTAGCTCCCATTATCTATATCCACGGAAAGCCTCCCAGGTACAACCATTAATATATCATTTATGGCTGAACATCTATGTGGGGACTAGCATTAAATATTCTCTATCCTCTTTTCAGTAATTACTTGCAGTCTTGGGATTGCAGTTTTATTAAAAATAACAGTAAGCCTCACATACTGTAAATATCCTTTATATATAGGATGAGAAAAGTTCACTATCAATTGCTTGATTTCCATGGAGATATGAAAGTAAGGAATGATTTTTTTTTTTTTTTTTTTTTTTTACACCATTTCATAATGAGCCATTTCCATGTGAGTGGGTTTTACCGTCAGGTCCTGGGTTGCTCTCTCACGGAGACTGAGTCAGCCAGCATGTGTGCCTGTTAACTTTGCCTTGGAGAGGAAATGGTGTGGTGCCATGGCATCAGACTATACCCTTCCCCGATGCACTTATCAAGGGAGGTCACATCTGTTCCGTGCATGAAGGAAGTTCTCGGAAACCAAATTAATGTTTTTCATTTCACTCCAGGCTGGCAAGCCACCAATTGGCTTGGCAAGAATACATGCACCACTTACTACAAACGCATGCGCAGACATTACAGGAGAGCTCAGGTCTCAAGCATGAACAGACACGAGTGGATCTTCAGCTTTTCTGAAAGATGCACTTATATCCCAAAGCAAATCAACACAAATTTTGCATGGATTTTTCCATTTGTACTCAAAGGAAATTAAACCTATTCCATAAACAGGCAAAAAGATCTGGTTGTAACTGGAGCATTAAGATGCAATGGGATAAATATTTGCTAATGTATTCTAGTTGTTTTGCTACGATTTAAAAATTTATCTCTGTGTGAACCCCCGAGTGACGGGAAACTAATGGCCCACCCCAAGGCTTTCAGGACACCAGTTCACTCATTTTTCTGCACCTGCGATAGACTCCTCCAGGAAGAATCAAACCGCAGACTGTCTTATAGGTATGGGAGCAAGGGCAGAAACTGGGAGTGCTGAGCATTCTGTAGGTAGTGAGTGAGCCTCCTTGGCAGTCGAAGCACCGCCTGTGTTATAGGCCTTTGGGCACAGTGAGGGATACTCCAGTCTCCCACTGCTCACAGACAGGAGATACTGAGGATGCCATAGGCATCGGGCTAGAGCAGCCATCACACCCCCACAGGGTTGCGATACACTCATTGGCCAAGCCTGGCCTGGTCATCACCGCAAGGTGGGGTCACAGTGGCCAGCTGGGGAGCATTGTGTTTATGGAAAAACACAGAATGCTGTGTAGCTGTACTGTGCGCCCCTAGTAATGCGCTTTACTGATATGCTGATATACTGCCCTAACGAAAGCAGCTGAGAAAAAAGTACCTTTACACTGTTTTTGCTGCTGCATCTGAGCCGACTGCGGACCGCGCAAGGGGAACAGGCCAGGAGGAAGAGGAGCTGACTTTTCCGTCACGGCACTGAACCTAGCTCAGCCAAGGCTGATTAAAAACGTGGTGGGCGCGAGAGATTAGGAATGAGGAAGCTGCCGTGACAGAGAGCAAATATCAGGTGATTTATGCGTTCAATAAGGGACACCCCCAACATCCAATTCTCCACTTTGTCTCTTGATCTAAAGAAAGCAAGTAAGAAGGTAAGGGCAAGGAGAAGGTGTAAAACCAGAAAGCCGCTGAGGGGGTACTGGTTGTGTAGATAGAGCCCCAGGAAGTCTAATCAATGCAGAACCTCAACGCACAGTGTGTGAATCAGTGAAAATGGAAAAAAGAAAAGAGAAGGCTAAAAAAAAAAAAAAAAAAAAACAAATCTTTGACAACGATTTTGTTTCTAGATGCAGTATCACTAGAACCAAAAACAATCAATCAATCTGTTTAACTTAGTTTTACCACTGTTTCCTTTCCATTTTCCCTCAAGAACAACTACAGTGATGAGCTGGAATGGAGTGTAAGCAATGCCAAAGAAATTCTACAGTTAGCAATAAATATTCCCATGGTTTCAGAACATAAATTAAGACACAAAAATGATTTTTTTAAAGACAAATCTTTGCATGAGCTGCATGAAGATTATTCCAGAAATCAATGCCATTGACATATCTTCATCTCCAAGGGTCCCCTTCCACTGTGCCTTAAGGTGTGTGTGTCAGGAACTGAAGATAGTAGGATATAATATTAATGAACAACTAATAATGAACTGGGTGTCCAGGGGACACATCTTAAAACTGCTGCTGTGTTTCTGTATGAACCATGAAACTTTACTGGTTGTAACAATGATAATGACAATTTAGTCTTCTAGAAAATGCACATAAAACTTGACAGGCAACTTTACTGCCTTGGGCAAAACAGATCCAGAATGCTAATGACATTGACAGTAAGGAAAACAGTCAAATCCCAAGACAGTTATTTCACGACCAACCCCTAGTTCCCTGTAGTGCTCTAGTGTTTCTTTTTTTT
The DNA here is from genome assembly GCF_900964775.1 of Scleropages formosus. Taxonomy (NCBI): domain Eukaryota; kingdom Metazoa; phylum Chordata; class Actinopteri; order Osteoglossiformes; family Osteoglossidae; genus Scleropages; species Scleropages formosus. The sequence continues at coordinate 17,202,417 of NC_041816.1, forward strand.
ATTTCTTTTTTTTTTTAAAAAGCCAACCTCTAATTGTTCATATGCTAATTATATGCCAAAATCCTAAACCAAAGGAGCAAAGCTGATGCTTTCATTACAGAGATGGCTTATTACAATTCACATACCTGTATGGGGGGGGAGTCAGTGGATTTCCAAGAGCTACCACGCTGAAGCTCTGTGCTTAAAATATCTCAGTGGTATCCAGGTGTGTAACTGACAGGTCACTGGAAAACAAAGTGAGCCTTAAATCAGTATGATCAATGCACAAATTGGAGCTGGAGTGGGTCTGGAGGGTGACCAGTTTGTATGGGGTGTCCTGTAGACACCCAGCTTCCAGGAAGCTACTGGAGAAAATCTGCAAACAATGTGACTGGCACACAACTGCTTTAACATTGCTGCAGCACAGCAACAAAAAAAGCAACAGGAAATTCATCCATAAATATTATAGCCCAGGTGGTGTGGAAATCAATCTTAACTGGAGGCTGAATGGAGCCAAGCTTTTCTAACAGTGACTGGGTTGAGAAACCCATTACCAAAGGGACACAACAGAAGCTTTCGATTAGAGTTGAGCATCAGCAGGGAGGCCTGAGCGTACCCCCCACTGGGCTCCACACACCACATCTTAACTAACACAGAGTCCACGAATAGTGCATGAAAAAGGCACAGCATGCTCATGTTTCCCATTTCTGAGCTGAAGTTCAGAATTACATATTTTCCTGTGATGCTCATTTCCAATGGAAGCCTTGTGTATGTTTCCATTGAAGGGTGGCTCAGTTATGCTGTGTATTTTAATCCTAACCAGCCTACAGATCACTAGTTATACTCCCTTTTTTTCTTCAAATTATAGTGAGCCGAAATTGATTTCCAGAGAATTACAGCAATTTTCTTCTATTAGAGCAAAATATTCTTCCTACATTGGCTAATTAGCCTATTATGTGGCAAACCAAATTACTTCTCTGGCAAATGTGCTGCACGGTGATTGTCAGACAAATGCAAACAAGTGTTAGTTGGCGGTGTTCTGAGAACGTGAAAAATCTGTCACCCTCATGATCCATATTTCCTCCAGTCAGTTTCTCCTCAAATACTACATACAGATACCCCTCTACTTACATAAATGACTTCCGTAAATCCACGTCATCTGAACTGTTTGTCTCATACGGGGTCGCGGGGAGCCGGAGCCTAAGCCGGCAACACAGGGCGTAAAGCCAGAGGGGGAGGAGACACACCCAGGACGGGACACCAGTCCGTCACAAGGCACCCCAAGCGGGACTCGAACCCCAAACACACCCGAGAGCAGGACCCGGTCCAACCCACTGCGCCCCCCCATTCCGTAAATCCAGATTTACGGAAAAAAATTTCCGGCATAGACATTTACAGATAGTGCTTAAGCAAAACATGTAAATGGATTAAGTGCAAGTCAACGAAGCTAGACAAGGTAGGAAACTGCATCTTCCCAGTTCTTGCGTGTTTTGAGCTGTGAACGTATCTCCTCTTGCTAGTGTAGTGCTTTCTTCACATTTTTTTTTTACCCATTTCATTATTTACAATGCCTGGTGGTAAACGTGCACTTGAAGGAAAGCGAGAACTGTCTCTCAAGCGTACGATAATTGATTTGGAGATCAAATTGAAAATTAGGAAGTGTGAGGGTGGACAAAGATTATCGTCTATAGCACGGGAACCAGGTTTAGCTGTATCGACTGAATATGATAGTGAAGTATACTACACGTATAAAGGAGCACACGATGTTGAATGGTCAGGGAGGAGGAGGAGGAGGAGGAATCTGACATACTAACTTTTGACTTACATAAGGGGCTGAAGAATGGCCTATTTGCGTAAATCGAGGGATGTCCGTCTTATGCCGAGGAAGCTTCAGTATCTAAAACCCAAAACTAACATTGTGAACAAATCAGTCATCTCCAAGATTTTGTGTTGCTTGACATGTTTGTTTAGTGCTCCATAAATAGAAAAACAAATCTCAGGAATCCAGAGCATTAACTTGCTGTGTCCAGGAAATGAGGGTTACAGATGTACAGTACCTGAATCCCATCGCGAATATTCTCTCAACTGCTGCCAGAATTGGCATGGGAGAATATAATGCTGTATAACTGCTCTTAGCGAGAGGGCAGGTCACAAGGGAAAGGAATCCTCAGAGGGCAAGTAATGAATTTCCTCATAACAGTAACGTTACACAGGCTGGAGCCACATAAAATACCTGCGCCGGGGACCCATTGTGGAGGGCGGGCTCTCGGAAGCGTGGAGCACCAGGCACATGGGTCGCATCGGTCTGCTGCTTGATTACACATCCATCCACTCTGCATTTTAATGGAGCCCTTCAGGCTTAAGAGTCAGCATTTCCACCTGACAGAAACCTGACTCATAATAAAAGTAATTCTCTGCTGCAACCAAGGCAGAGGACTGCAAAATGTCAGGCCTTCCTTCGCAACGGCGGCCGGAATTTAGAGGGCGCTTTTGTGAAGCAGCATATTTGGGAGCGCATGATTCAGAGTAGGCCATTAATAGCTGGCACTATGCAAAGTGTACGCCTCGGCTTTTTGGAGCGTGATGGATGTCTGAGAGGCACCGACGAGCCATCTTACACCGCCACTCCATTGGAAGGGAACAATCCCCCCCATGTGTTTTTTTTTCCCTTATCAAAACACGCCAAGCACCCTGTGCGGTCCCCACCTTTTCATTCTTGTCACTCCATAACATCTCTGTTATCATGCGACAACACTTCCTGTCTCCCTGTCCAATATCTGCTGTTTATAAAGTGTCTAAAGCGGGCTGCAGTTTTATTTACACCGGTCCGCCAACGCACCAAAACCGATTACTTGTTCTCCTTCCTTGTGCCGTGCACTCTTTCCCAGAGCGCAAATGCGAACCTCCACGGATCCATATCAGCACAATGCAGAGGCTGCCACTGGGAGATAAAAGGCACCTCTGCAACACTGGGGGCGCAGCATGAGAAACACTGCAGGCAAAAATGCTGTTTTGAAGATGGTGCTGAAAGATACTGTGTAAATCACAGGTTGCTCCTTATGATCTTTCCCCCTAAAACACGTTAACAAGGCATGCCCAGACTGTTTGCCCTAAGAGCCCTTCTGCGGAAGCTGACAATGGGAACCAACTAGTGGGGTTGCTGACGGCAGTTTCTTTAACAGGCTTTGCTTCTGCATCTCACTCAATGCACCATCATGTCATATGTAGAACAACAAGAGGACCTTCAGAGTACCTGTGTGCAGGAGACCCATCTGACAAATCCCTGAAAGCACCTTGGAATCGATAGGTGCAGAACTGACACGGAGTTCTAAACCTCCGCGCGCTACTTCGGAGTCTATCCATGGTGTTGCAGCTGCCTACAGCTCTAAGAAGAAATTCCTCCATTACAGCCACCGCGAGTCTGAGAAGTTCTTGAAAAAAAAACCATCCACGGGGCACAGGTGTCACACGATCAAACCAATAAAGCACAGCATGCATGTCGCATGGTGTACAAAAGTCCTCCAGTCAATTGCTGCAAAAAGGCTTTTATTTATCACACCTCAGTTTGTCCTTCAGCTTTTCCTCTCTTAAATTGTTAACTGTGGAAGAAATAAATAACTTTCACATGCTTCAGCCTAAACTAAGGACAAAGCACATTCAGCTACATGAGGCTTTCAGTATGTGGTCCACTTAAACTGCCCAAGTCTAGAGAACAGATTTAAAAATGACAGCAGGAACAAAGTGTGTGCTACTAATTTAAAATCCCAGGTTTGCTTTGTTGTCGATTTCCATCCACAAGTTGCCATTCATTGCTTCCTTCCATGTTAATGTGTTTTTCCCCTTTGTTTCATTCCATAGCAGCATAAGAAGAAAAGATTAAATTTTTTTTTTTTTTTGGCAAATAAACAAAAGTGTTTTCCCCTCGTCTAAGTAGGTGAAGTGGTCATGACAAGAAAACATGAAGCACTTAAAGGAGATTGAGTCTGGACAAAAACAAAATCATGGCTCTGGTTCACAAATGCTTGACTGCTCTGGTAAAGCGCAATGACCTTCACTTGTGTCTTTTCAGCTAGACCTGTTCTCCCACAATGCAATTCATGAGTGTAAAGCAGAAGCAGCTGTGTCTCGTAGCATACAGAGCCTGGCAAACAACAGAATATTAATGAAGGGTGGGTGCAGTGCCCAGTGAATGAACAACGCTGGCCTTGCAATGCCCCATTTCCTAAGCAGAGTGCCAAACAGCCCACTGTGAGCACACCCCACAGTTTTACATGCTTATTGTCCTTTATTTAGCTTTTGCCATTGTCCGTCGCGACTAAAAATGTTAGACGATCAACTTCGCAATTAGTTACTTATTTATAAAGTATGATGTTCTTAACACATCAGTTCAAGACATAAGTGGGGAACGGAGCCAGCAGCCTTCAGATAGTAAGAGGATACCTCAAACCACTGCGCTGCCTGGTGCCCCTTTTACCTGCATACCTGCTATTGATTTACTCACTGCAACTGTTTGGTTGGCCTGTTCAGAGAGACAGATGACATGTCTATGTAACCGAGCACATTGTACGAACCTTTCGGGTAAATATTCATCACGTCTATAGAATATTCAATACAACTAAATAATACAGAACTTTAATAAGTGATATTTCATTATGTACCCATCCATAATGTTAAGAAAACATCAGTGCTACAGTAATACATGCAGTGCAAGATTTATTGCACTGTGCAGAGAAGGTAAACAATTTACAGCTCTAGTTACAACCATTGTGACAGTGGGGGTGTGATGTGTGCTCATTATCATTTCATTGCATGCATTTATCACCAGGAAAGCCAGTACCGAAACCTTGTCAGCTCCCATTACTTCTCAGCGTTGATGTCTGAGCTTTGACCCAGGCTCCTGTCGAACTGTCATTTTTAATCTTCGTTTTGATTTTAAGGACAGTCTTCCAGGAAGCTGTCAAAGTGTCACACAGCTGACCACAAGCGGCCAACACAGGGGGCCAGATTCCACTCCACCCATGGCTACCCTGTCCCCATCGGTGGCTGTCGCCTGAGGCAGACCTGGGCCTCCCGCCACGGCCACACGTGCCGCCAGCAGGAAGCCTCTGTGTGCTAGCGTTAGCACGAACGGTAGCGCTTGCAGCATTTTGGCTGTCACTCCATCCCACCGACCACACACTGGGCCTGCAGACACCCTCCAGTGGAGCGGCCTTAAAGTGGATCACCCGTGTTTGTTTTCCTCAGAAAGGCCGGGAGCCATGGTAACTCAACAATGCCAGCAGCTGTTACTCGCGCGCACCGAGCGAGTGAGAAAGTCACAGCGAGCGGAGTCTGGAGTGTTTCATCTCCAGATACATTTGAACCACCCTGGATTAATACATTCTGAAGCCGAATGCGTTTGCCTGCACCTAATGAAAAATTCACAGGGGTAATCTTTTAGAGGGCAGAGGCTGCATATGAGCCTTGAGTATGCAAATATACTAATGTGTAGAAACATAAATAAGCAGATAAGTGCATGAAGGTCTTAAAATCCAATTTAGAGATGATTCATTGATCTGCATCCTGTGTGAGCACATCCCTCTGCAAAAGACTTCCCTGAGAGTAATTTGAAAGTTGTCAGAAAGACATCTCCTTTAATTTCCAGATAATGGCCACAGAGGGAATGTTAAGAGAGGGAGAGGAAATAATGAGTTATAAAGCACTGGGGGGGGTACACCACTTGACCTTTGGAGGTTAACCATTACATCAGAAAAATCCAGAGGAAAAATTAAATCTCACTAGATTCCCGTTGGGAATTAAGCGCTTGTGGTTCTCGACACTTGGGCATGCACTGGAGATATGGAGAGAGACAGGTTCTACGGGCACAAGGAGGCCAGAGCCTGGCAATCTGATGCGAATGTCGTCCCCTTGTGTAACGCTCTTACATTCCTCAGCTTCCCTCTTTCCTGTAATTATGGGATTGCGCTTCCTCTGGAAAGTCATTCCCCCATTTGTTTGTTTTTCTTGTGGCAATAAAGCCAGTCTGCTTGATAATAAATCCCTCATTAGAGGCTGAAATGGCAACCCCACCACCCCAACCTCCCCCCAGTGGTAGTTTTCATTCAAGTAGTTCTCTCGCTTGACATTATTAACTTAGCAATGTGGAAATTCTGTTTCATCACCCCCGTCCCCCACATCAAATTTTCTTAGGGAGATAGTCCAACGGGTTCAAAGTGATTTAAAATTGGGCATGGTGTGCAGACTCTGCCTATTTGATTTGGAAGGGATCTTGCGTTGATGGGTGGGGAGGTTAAGCAGTTCAGAATTCCCATCGGTCCCTGGCCCACAGCTTTGATTACCTTTGCCATTATCCCACGCCCCTGTTGTCTCCTTTATTTACTCAGACCCGTGCAAAGTGTTTCAGTTACTCAGACTTCCATGGGCAGGACAGCGTGAGACAGCTCTCACCCACAGGTCAAGATCTGGAGCAAAAGGCCAGAGAGCAAAGGGCAAAGGTATGAGGACACCCTGGCTCACATACGACATTAACCAGCACAGATGCACTGGCTGATGGAAGCAATTCCATATGGAAAAAGAAAAACAGACCGTACTGCCGATATGTGCCCATTTACACAAGGAGGTGGGTCAGTGATCATTTAATAATGCCATTTTCAAGTTAACTAAAAGGTGTGCGTGTGTGTATTGAAGTTCTGAGAACACCCTTGCAGAAAGGACCTCTGCCCCTGTGATTCAAGCTGGTTACATGCATGAACGGAAAATCCTCTATTTCTATGACAGCTCTGTAGCAGAACTCCGTTGGGGAGGGACATATGAAAGAGAGCAACCGAAATAGCCTTCAGTGACCGGGTTAGAAAAACAACACATCCAAGGAGGGGCACAGCTGGGAAAGTAGCAGTGTGGGGCTCAGTCAAACAGGCGCGGGAAAAGTCCGAGGCTCAGAGTTATGGGGTGGGAGAGAGGACGATAAAGGTAGAGATAAAACGGGGAAAGAGACCGACAGGAACACCTTGAGCTCAGCGTACCTAGGTGCGCATTTCCTATATGGGGGCACAGACGACAGGGCAGGATGCTGGATTACAAGAAGCACAGTGCGATGTGTTTTAGTCTACCCTTCGCTATCTCTGAAACTCACATGAACACTTCCCTCTGGTGAACGTTATTGTACTCACCAAGAAATAAAAATAAATCCTCAAGGCACAGCACCTTCATAGATAGGAGTGGAATCTTAAAGACAAGTGGGAAGAGGGGGGGGGGGGGGGAAAAGTCTGCTGCCCTTCACCTCCCGGGTGGAGGGGAGCAGAGTGATGACCACTAAAGCGACTTTAGACATGGTGGTCAGTGAATCATGAGGACGATCATCCGAACAGGGAGGGCTTCTGGTGTCCCGTGTCAGACAGCGTATGATCGGTGCCAATACTGAACACGGAAACAGGAAAAACCCACCACCTCGGACTGGATCCGGTTCAGCGACTGCGGCTTTAACCATGAGAGCCGCCTACTATACTAACTCCTCGGACAGTTGGACAGCTCTCAGCCAGAAGGTTGCCAAATCGCAGCACGGTGGCCTCTGAAATAACCCGAAGTGAATGATCATGTGTCATCTGAACCACAGGGAAGCAAGTACCAGTATCAAGCCAAGGAGAGGGGAGCAGGTTCGCCGACCTTCAGCTGAGGACCCAGTAGGGCCAAGTAGCCCAGAACCATGGAGGTGTCACACAAATCTGAGCGCCGCTTGCTGTACCACAGTTCGAAAATTGTTTCATGGGGAGATGGGCTGCTCGTCTGTGGAGAGAGCGAGATGACGCGTCTCCTAGAACTGGACCAGTGCCTCTCAGTTCCCCGGGTGTCACAGTTTATCTGTGCAACCAGACTCCAGTGACAAAAGCCAGGCAGCACGCAGGGTACGGGCCACTTTGAAGAGTTGGAATGACACACAGCTCCACCTACTGGGGGCACCTGGACAGCACAGACTCCATCTATTACTCGCAAACTTTTCAGGCAAAGTGCAGTTCATTTTTCATGCAAATAAGCACTTTAATACTTAAAAGTGATAAACCGCTCACATTACAATGGAAAAGCAAAGTTGCAGAGACTTTCTATTTAGTTCAGTGACGCAGCAGGTCGCGACAAAGTCAACAGTCAGCTGAACTGGCCATAAATTACAGGGGCAGCAGCCATTAGCAGAATACAGCACTTAAGTGAATGGATCATGTTGCTCGAGCGAGATTATTCCTGCTCTTTCCATCTAGATGATAATAGTTAAAAATGTTAGACGTGTTATTCGTGCATGCACTATATCTCTTGGGTTAATTCTCGTTGAAGATCAGGGAACACCCTTATGGAGTATCATTATACAAAATAGCTGGCGTTTCACATTTCTAAAAAAAAATTGCAATCAAACATAGTGGAAGCTCCTAATCATATAAATCAGTATAAACACTGCAACAAATTTCACATGAGAATGACAGAACAACAGATTTATTGACAAAGTTCCACCCGACATGACCTGGAAAACTATAGCTGAGCTCCATTGATTCTTAGCAGTCCTTAGCAGGGTTAATAAAAGCATGCAGAGGGCTCCGGGTAAAGCTCTCAGCTGCCAGAACTGGCAGGTCTGGACTTTTTCCCAGTATTTATTTCTCCAAACAGGAATTATATTTAGCACTCAAAGCTTGCGTTGTTCTTTCACGTCATGAAAGTGATGTGCGCTTCCTGGACGAGAGAGCCCTCCGCTGTTAATTATAGCTGCGGCCAGATGACAGTGCAAGGTGAACATGGTGAGAACAGTAATTTGCACCAAATGAAAGACAATTTCTCCATGAGGGAGAACATATGATGCAATGAAACAAAAGCGAGGCTGGGAATTGCAACAGCCCCTGTTAAACAAGAAGGGGGTCGTTGCTTAATTTGTTCTGAATAGCAACTGCAATGGTTCCAAAGGCCTTTCATGCAAAATGGAGATGAGTAGGACTCTGGTGCTGTAAATATCATAAAGCTATAGGACATGAAGTATGGAGAAAAACAGGCTATTCAGATGACATCCATGATTCACATAATGTTGCTCACATTCCCTCCATTTCACCACTTTAGCTTTATAGGTGAGTGATTAAGTTACAGTTTAGAGATACAGATAAGGCATGACTAAATTACTGAGATTACTCTGTTTTCAATAATAACATACCCAAATAAGTAGTAGTCGTGTATATGTACTTATGTAATATATACAGATGTAGAAAAATCATTGTAAAGATTGCAGAAGACAAGTATTTAACCAAAATAAAAAAAAAATATGCAAGTATACTTGAAAGATTCAAAGTGATAGAGGGGGAGACAGTGGAAAAATCTATTGCCCTTCTTACTACTATTAGAATGCAAGGTAGTCAACGGACAGACCTAATCTTAAAAGAAAAAAAAAAAATGCAACAGCCTAGTTTCCTCTACAACACACACGGAAACTGCTCATCCTAAGCAGGGTCACAGCAAGCCAGAGCCTAACCCGGCAACACAGGGTGCAAGGCTGGAGGGAGAGGGGACACACCCAGGACGGGACACCAGTCTGTCATAAGGCACTCCAAGCACGACTCGAACCCCAGAGCCACCAGAGAGCGGGATACAACCAAGCCCAGCACACCACCGCATTCCCTCTTCTACACCACATCAGGCATACATGGTTGCCACAAGGCTATTAAAAAAAAAAAAAGTTTCTGAAATTTGCTGCTCATAAAATATGTACAATAGGCTTGTTTTCAAACACAAATGCAATCCTTCCTGAATTGATTGTAACCGTAGTAAACACAGCAGTTATAAAGCAAAAGCTATTCAGTACCCAAATTATTTTTTGTTGGGTCAGTACCACCCTCCTTGCACTCCCCCAAGCTCCATACCCTAGTGATTCCTACTCAGCAGTTTTCTCTACTGTTTTCTGCATAACCTGCTGGATTAGTTCAAAGTTTATTTCAGAGTTAACCACCACTCCAGGAACATTTCCTAAGGGCAGAACTGGCAATCATGAATACATCTGGCTTAGCCTACCCTTCTTATAAAGGTCTAGTATCATCATTGGGTCTAACAGTATATTACATGGAAAGACCCAAATTCCTGAAATGGCACACAATGCAAGCTGGCAGGTTCTGCCAGCTGGCTCAGCAAAAAGAGATCTGACACAATAAACAGTTTTTTGATGCAGAATGCACTGCTTCCGTTGTATCTGCACTCAGATTGGAGCCCAATCTGATCCTCACTTCTGCCTGTAGGAGAAGTAGACTTCCAACCCCAATGAAATAATGGTCTGATCAAAGTTTGCACAAAGGGAAGAAAAAGACATATTTTTGAAGTTTGTAGGGCTTGTTGTACTTTGACGCCCTTCAGCTATTTTTGCCTATTTTTTTCTTACCCTTCCCTTGACGCTCACTTCAGTACAGTACAGTGCTATCACAGCTCAGTACCTTCCCTCAGAATAGCGCAATAATGAATTTGGCGATTATTTATTGGTTATGGGTCTTCAGAATATGGTCTACTTCCAGTTACCCCATGAATATCACTGACATTTTCTTAGCAGACAAGTTCAAAGTGATTTACAGTGGTGTGTTGTTCACTGACATCACTGAATCATCTAGTTCCAGTTAAGTCCTCCACTCAAATGTATAACAGAACAGCCCCCCCCCCCCAAAACTTGAATTGACCCGTGCAGTACCTAACCTTTGCACAGGGGCTTTAGAAATTAAGAGGAAAAATAATGTTACTCCATCCTAATAAGAGCATTTAGTCAGCAATTATACCTCATGAAGTAAGTGGACAGCTCCCCTGAGAAAATTCCAATTTAGTTTCATTATGTAACCTTGTCCCATTAAGCAATGTCACCTACTAATGGTGCCAGGATAAATGAACACCAGAATGACTCTTCAGAGATCTTCCAACACATCCATGCACTGTATGTAATATATACTGTATATAACAACCATATAACCACATAGTATAATATACAAGCAAATGTGTGACAAGTAAAGGGGAAAAAGGTAAAAAAATAAGTTATGAACATTGCCTAGTGATAAACTGATGAAAAGCAGTATCTGTGCACCAAGAGTCAAGAGAGGCTTTGTCATTTCAACCATATACAGCTGGTGCCAGTAGGTGTGTATAGATAGGTCTGGGTTAGCTGTATATCCACCTCTTTCTGTTGTCTTCAAGAGTGTGTGGGGGCTGGATCCTACAGCAAGACCTTCTTGCTGGGAGATCAGGAGAGTCCAGGCTGACCCACAGAGTTTCTCTTGGCCTCTCCTAGCTCCGAATGGATTCTGCTCTGAACCCTCTCTTCCAACCCTGCACATCAAGTCATAGGAGGTCAGTGTGTACAGTGATGTGGTGAGGGGGTCAGGGAGAGCTTTGTTGTTCATATCCCTTCCGCTGCACACATGTTCCGATTCTGAGCAGAATATATGAACCTTTTTTAAGATGCTGCACATGTATGATAAGGAAGGTAGCCAATGGCAGCACTTCCAAAATAAATACTACAGGAGCACTGATTTGGATGTAGACTACGATATGGGCTCTGCGTGGCAGCACACTAACAAGAATTTAAGGGAGGGCCTGGAAACAGTTTGTGCAGCCCTTTCAATCTCCCCACTTCTTAAGTTAAATCTACTTTGAGATTTCCTTTGAGTTTCAGGCATGAAATTGGGAGGAATACTTGCAAGAGCCCTTTTGGCATTTCAACTCTTTTTCCACAGCCTTCCACGAAATCCTTCTCGTGATTTTTTTTACATCTGTGTCGAACACCGCAACCCTGAATCATATACCCCTTAGGGGGCCTTGATCTCTGATCAACAAGTGTGCGTGTCTCCTCTCCATGAGCTTCTCCTAATCCTGTTGGCCTACTTTCATACCCCTGCTTAAATGATTTTCCGTGACCCATCTCCTGCCATGCACTGAATGCAGCCAACACTCCGGACCCTCAGCTGGTACCAACACCCTCAGAGGGTCTCCCCACTGTGATGATGGTTCTGAGGCTGCAGCCCCTGGCAACCCCTTTCATTCTGTTCTGTTCCTAATCACTCGCAAAGGCACCAGATATACCATGTTCCTCTGAGTGAGTACTGTCTGTACAGCAGCTGGAAATGAGGTAACATCCCACCCACTGCTGGCAAGTAGAAAGTCATGTTGTTGGCTGTGAGTTAATAGCGCTTCAACTTTAGCCATTATGGCCCCCATTGCAGCCTCAATTTCTGGCTGCTAGGAGAGGTTCTCTTGTTGGCTTCAAGGTAACACCCTTCCATTGTTTTGTCCCCTATTGTTGGCAGGCAATTTACCCCTCTGGTTGGCTGATAGGTAACATCCCCTCTGTTGCTAACTGTTTGGTAATCCCCTTTCATTATTATGTCCCTTACTCCTGGCAGATACTGTCCCTCTCTTTCTGGCTGCTAGGTAACATCCCTTCCTTGCTGGCTGCTTGGAAATGTACTTGTGTTACTGGCTGCTAGGTAACACTCTTCTGTTTCTGGCAGGTGATGACTCCCTATTGTTAGTAGGTTTTCTGACACATTTCTGCATTAATCATTTGGGCCGCAAGGGATGGGTGCGTGCTTGCTGATCCACAACACAAAAGCCACTCCACTTGCGGCCGTTCCCAGCTAGACGCTAAATGAATCCATTCATCATCTCCAACAAAAACAACTCATTATCAGAAAAAAGAATCTGAGAGAAATAAGCAGGGAGATTTTGCTTCATCTGCAGTGAAGCATTCTTCATTGTGCTACTGTAAAATGTATAATGAAAGCACACTGCATTCTTATGGTAATTCACGTTCACATTTGAATTCTACATTGTCGTATAGCCCACTGCGTACCGAGCTGGCTCTCCATTAAAGAGACCTAATCTGCAGAAACATTACGTGCAACAAAAGCAGCGAGACATCTACTGGTATCTTTCTGCAATAACCACTAGATAGAATGTAAAGACTTTGCAAACACCATCTGTCCAGACAATATCGAACATAATTCTATTTTATACACCAAAAGCATTTGCAAAACACTAGACAATATGTCGATAGTTTTTTTTCAGACCATCAGTTTGTCATCCACTGAACAGTTGTCTTTCCAACTGCAAATACGCTAAAATTGTAATTATTGTATTTGAATACAGTACTGGTGAAGTGAGACGTTTACTCCTGTGATGGAGCACGCATGCAGTTAGATAAAGAGTAGAAAAAAATTGCTCATTGCTGCTCTTCCTACCTACGCTACATAAAAAAACTAATCTGGAACCAGAACTGAAGAAGCACGGGATATGCAATCATTACTGCATATTTCAGCGGCTCGCGCTTGCTTTTATCCCAAGTGACGTTAGGGTTCTTAGCCATTTTAAAGTATTAACTGCACCCATTCATACAGCTGGATGTTTAGTAATGCAGTTCAGGTCTGCTATGAACAAGGTGCGACTGCAGTCATCTGCAAATGTTTGGTCTTTCACTCTTTTAATCACAAATTTGGTTTTTTCAGGTGCAAGTTAGCACCACCTGTGGTATTATTGCAGTGTCAAATATATAGTTTCTACACTGTAGAGGAAAACCAATTATGACACTAGAATGTATCGATTGCAGAACTACACAGCCTTCAGAACAATACCGCTTTTATGCCATGTAACCTAAATGTTTTATAAATGGCTAGAAGAGTCCCACATTCCAAGACAGAAATGCTAACCACTGCAATATATCTTTGTATATTAATGCTGGGGTGGTAGGGTAGTGCTGTTTGTGGCATAGATGCCTCAGAGTTCATGGTCTTTGAGTTCAGTGGGTTTGACTCAGGTTCAGTTTGCGTGGAGTTCATGTGTTCTCTGTGTTCGTGTGGCTTTTTCCCCACCAGGTGTTCCTGTTTCCTTCTGTTGTGCAAAGACATGTGTTTCAGCTGAATGGCTGACTATAAATTGTACATGTCAATGACTGTGTTTGGGCAATTGTCCTATGATGGACTGTTCCCCATCCTTCATAAGTGTTTTTTCTGCAGCACCTCCTCTCCACAATAATGACAAGAATAAAAAAATTATAAAAGAACTAAATGGAGCAGCTCTGCATACCAAAATAGTAAATAATTAAAAATGCCAATAATGTACAGGGAGTTGATTGACTGCTCCTGTCCAGCATGCGCCCAGCCTTGTGCTCTATGCTTGCAGGAGAGGCTCCAGCCCACCACAGTCCTGCATTTGGCCCTATATTACTGATAATGAATTGATGGTTATTAATCCTACTATCGGCATCTCAGTGTCACAACCCTTTGTATTACGCTTAACATCTAATTCATCTGGAGGTTTTTTTTTTAAAAAAAAAAAAAAAAAAAACGCAGGAATTTTGAACACCTCACGTTAATTGTGTGGCTCAAGGTATGGTATTAGTCTCTCTCCTAGGACTTTATTCAAAGTTTCACATCACAAGTTCACAGATTTCCAATTCTAGCAGCTGTTACTTCCAAGACGCATATGATAGTGTTATAAATTGCTTCTAATGAGGAAATTGCTTGTATCCTGTAAAAAAAAGATTAATTAATGTGTATATGAATCAAACGGGAATGCACACATTCCTCAGAGAACCCTGCAAGCTACAGTCCATTGGGCATGAGTGATGAGGTTGTAGGGCAGGTGGAGTTGAGACCCTGGAGACCCGAAACCACCTGCTGTATTACCAACACAGCCATATCCAGTCTAAACATTCAAAGTGTCTGCTGCCATTACTGTCCTTTATATGCTCTGGGTAGGAATTCTGTTGGACATGACATGAATAGTTCAGACCCATTTAAGTAGTAACATTAGACAGGCAATAGTGTTGTGTTCACAATATATCAAATACAACTCCTGCACTGGAGTTATACTACTTTTTAATCCATCCCCACATGAGTAAAGAATTTTTCAAGTGGGAGAAATTCTTCAGCCATCCACACATTTACAGAGGCAACTTCTGGTGTAAACCACAACATGAAAATACATTTCTTTGCTAAATATGTAAGAGAGGTTAGCTTCCACATCATAATCTCATGAAGAGATATTTTTTGGGTTGTGGTTTGATAAAGAAAGAGATGGGGAGAAATCTTTTTTTTTTTTTCTTCTTTAAAGGTTTCCTGAATGATTTCATGAACACCAGACCAGTAAGGGTGTTACTTTATATTACCAGAATAAATGTACTGAGGTCCTCAGAGAGGCTCTGCATTTAAAACACAGCTGATATGTCCTAGAGAACATCCTATGAAGACACACTGGAGCGAGGTAGATTCTGTGAGTGACCTTAAAGTTTTGTTTCTGTGTGCTGAGGGAGGTACCGGCAGGAAAGACTTCAGCACATCTAGATGGTTATTCATAATCTCTAAAAGACAAGTCCAGTTTCTGTTCATACATCTCTCTCAGTACAAGAACTTCTCGAAATTGCACTTCTGGAGTTCTTTGATGTAATCAGCTGTTTCTCAGCTTATTAATTCTATCCTTGATATATACTTTCCTAGAACAGCAATAAAGTGATGTAGGTGTAGATATTTACTGCCGTCTATATTGGGTAGGTCAAAATTATTTCTTAGGGGGTTGAAACACACCAGTGGTTGACTTGCTAATAGAAATTATACATTCAACACCCCTTTAAACAGCCATTTCTGGAACCCAATTTCCGTCAAAAAAGCTGGGCGAGATCTCGATTGAGAGCAGCAGGACAGCACGACGACAGTCCATTCGGGATCCACAAGTATCTCCTAACATCTGTCCAAACTAGAGAAGAGTTTGGAATACAACAAAATTTTTGGATAAATACGGGCTCTTATGAAACTTATGAAAACAGAGAACATAAGTCTTTGGTTGGGTGAAGCAAAAGGGGTGTAACAAAAGTCCTTGGTATCTCAAAGCAGAGTTTGCCAGGTTAAAGGGAAAATGCCAACTGAAGAGAGGTATTCAGCTACATGAACAGATTTAGAAAGATTATTTTTAGGCCCTGAAAATTTACTATAATAGAAAATCCCCTTTAATACTTTTGGGGCTGATGTTTTGGAATTACTGAAGCATAAGAGTACATCAGCATATAGAGAAACGTGAGGGTCGTCTTCACCTATCCTAATATTGGATACATCTAGATTGCTCCTAAAAGCTTCTGCCAAAGGTTCAATCATAAGTCTGAATAATAAGGTTAAGACCAGGCAGACTTGCTGGCAGCAGAGAAACAGGCTGACAAAAAGCCGATGTGTTAACTTCTGCTGAGAGGTTTGAATATAGGATCTTAATTAGATTGATAAAGTTATTACACATCTTAAGTCAATGGAAGACAGCAAATGAACTTCATTCCACTGTGTTCAATTCCTTTTCTTCATGAAGAGATGATGAAAGGAGGTTGTTGCTCTGTAACAATGAAGTCTGCAATACTTAAGACAACATACAATTTGTTTAAGCCGAACTTGGTTTAACAAATCCAGTTTCATTAGGTTTAATGATTTTTGGGAGGATGGTCTCAAGCCTACAAGACAAAGTTTGTTACAGTTTTAAAATTCACATTCAGCAAAAGGGAAAGCATTCTCATGGATTTTTGCCTTTCTTTACAAAGCAGAATAATTGAAGCTGTATTTCAAGAGTGAGGGTTACAGCCCTCTATAGGCATGTTACCAATTACTGGTATTATAGAACATAATTCAGGCCAGAATTTATACAAATCCACAGGACGCTGTAAAATTACGAATTAAGACGTCACTGGCAAAGTCATTTAAATGTCCAAAATTTAGTACCAAATTCATTAATTGATCATTAACTAATCTCATTCAAATAAATATTTACATTTATTTAGCAGACACTTTTCTCCAAAGCAACATCCAGCGAACTCTATATAGTGTTACCAGCCCACACACCTTATTCACCAAGGTGACTTACACTCCCTAGATACACACACTACTTACACTGGGTCACTCATCCACACATAAGTGGAACACACACACACACTGCCACTCACACACTATGGGTGAACCTGAACAGCATATCTTTGGACTGTGGGAGGAAACCAGAGCACCCAGAGAAAACCCACGCAGACACGGGAAGCACATGCAAACTCCATACAATCCGAGCGGGCATCGAACCCACATCTTCTTGCACCACCCAGGCACTGTGAGACTGCAGGGCTACTCACTTTGCCACCGTGCAATGTTAACCAATATTAAAGTGATAGCATGTTTTTTTCATATATAGACAACTATTTTTCTAACGACATTAATTCTGGTGCCTTTATTCAAGGTTACTTAGAATGCTAGGTAAACCAACTTACAATGATTTACCCATTTACACAGGTTGATAATATTCATTGGAGCAGTTCATGGTGAGTACTTCACTCAAGGGTACTACAGCAGTAGTAGGGCTTGAACCTCTTCAGCTGGAAAGTGACAGGACTCACCACTAGGCTACCAGCTACCCCTGGTTATAATTCATTAGTATATTATATTCTAAAAATGAACATGACGATTTAAAGCACCTTGTTTCTGCATTTTTTTTTTCTGAACCGCTTGTCCCATACGGGGTTGCGGGGAACCGGAGCCTACCCGGTAACACAGGGCGTAGGGCCGGAGGGGGAGGGGACACACCCAGGACGGGACGCCAGTCCGTCGCAAGGCACCCCAAGCGGGACTCGAACCCCAGACCCACTGGAGAGCAGGACCCGGTCCAACCCATTGCGCCACCCTCCACCTTGTTTCTATTCTTTTATAATTTCAATTTAAACTGCTCACTGAGGACCTGATATTTTACAAAGGCACTTTAACCTTTGGCATCTGTTATTGATCTGTTGTTAAACTTTGTAAAAGCCTACAAAACTACTGCTGAATTGAGTTACACTATGCCAGAACAAAATGTTTTACACATGACAAATTACTCACAATATAAAATGTACTTAAATACCCCACACACGCATTCTCCATCAAATTAAGTATGTTTAGTCTGTGGTTCCGCAGAAAATGAGCTATAGAGTACATAAAAAGGAATACAGGTGCACACCTAGCTGTGAATTTTGAGCTTCGGCAGAGTACTGCAGTCTTTGCCAATGGCAAATTAACTACAGAAAGAGGCAGTAATGTGTCTCTTACTGAACGTGGCTACCCAGGCCCAGGTCACAGCTAAGAGCTGAGCCAGCACAGCCACTTGTTTACTGTCTGAAAGCACTTGTCCTGATGAACCCGAATCTAATCCAGCAACACAGGGCGCAAGGCTGGAGGGGGAGAAGACACACCCAGGATGGGACAGGAGTCCATCACAAGGCACCCCAAACAAGACTCGAACCCCAGACCCGCCACAACGAGACCGGGCCAAACCCACCACGCCCCCAAGTGTTACACAACTCATTAGTTTGAATTTACATTTATCTGACACTTTTGTCCAAAGAGATTTACAAGGTTAATATACTAACAATGGTCTGCCTATTTATATAGCTGGGTATGTTTTACTGTATAAGTTCAGAGTAAGTACTACGTCCAAGGATACAACAAATGTAGATAGGATTCGAACCTGTATCCTCTGAGTGCAAAACAGCAGCTCTAACCAGTTAAATAATAAAAACAACAAAAATACTTGGAACCTGACTTTTGTAAGAGGACTGAGATCCTTGCTTGGGGCAGCTTAGGCCTCTTCAAGGATACTGCATTAAGGGAGACCACTGGCGGAAAGCAAAGAGCCATAAAGGCTGGGAATCACACCCAGCAGAAATACAGTCTGCTGGGATGCTGAGCTCACAGGTGAGGCTGCAAGTACCTGTGGAAAGCTAACATGCAGTGCAGTCAGAAAGTGCTGCTACACTTACTGGAGGTATGCATTCGTAGTGACACTTCTGTAAATTCACTGACTGGTAAACAAATATCTGGATTGGCAAGTTTGACGTCATCATCCACAGCTTTCTTGCCTTTCTGTCAAGCAGAGCAAGCCGCACCAGGATATTAATATACACGAGTCTGCTGACTAAGAAAATGGCCACCAAGAGTAATGAGAAAATGAGCAAGCATTGTGTATAAAGAAATATTTCTTAAAAGCTGATGGTTTTTCCAATACCTCTCCTACACATAAATGACAATATTTTTTTAAAAAAAGTGGAGCAGCTTTGTATACCAAAATATAAAATAATTAGAAATGCAGACAATGGATCCTAAGTTTGAGTGCTTTTTCTTTTTTTTTTTTTAAATTTTGTCATTGCCCGCTTTACTCTCGGACCCGTTCATTTCTTGGAGTTTCAGAACAACTATATAACTCATGCCAAGTGGAATGGTGAAAACTTCTGGAAGCTGGGTCTATTTTAATTCAATCAGAAGAGGAAAAAAAAAAAATCAATACACTTAACTAATTAATTGAACTCCATGACCACAATGTTATTAGGAGGGCATGAGGAGCATGCTGACCCGAAGGCCCAAGCGAGCGTATCTCTTGCATGCTGCTCTAATCTCTAGACAAAGCTCCATCCAGCCACAGCCATTCAGACACGGATTTGCCGTTTCAGTTCACTGAATCCCCCACTGCCCCACACTGAGAAGCTGATAAGGGCTGCGGAAAAGGCCTATACAAGAAGACAATGCTCAGAAAATTTGTGGTGCAGACAGGCAGTTACGTACTGTAGAGAGCAGGCCGGCTCTTCACCCGCATGCAGTTTTGCTGCTGTGCCTGAAGGAGCTTCAACAGCAAGCACTGGGGTACCATGCTGTGGAAGCTCCTCTTAGATGACCTGCTGGAGCACTTCTAGCATACGCTCTTGCTGAAGAGACAGGAGGGACGGGGCAGAGTTTGGGAGGCAGAAGGAGAAGCAGGCTTTGTATACCGCACGCAGCAACACGGCTGTCTGTTGGGTTGATAGCAGCCCGTAAGAGCAACTCCTATAATGGAATTGTCCTGGAAGACGACACCAGATTTGTCTGATAAACTGCAGCTGGCCCCATGGCAGACCTTCTAGCCTTAATGTCAGTAAGAGCAGTAAGAGGAGGGGCAAGCACTGCAGTAATAAAAGGGGTTTCAGAGGGGAGTGCTGGCTTAAAATATGAGCCAGTCCTACTAAATTCAGTGCTATCAGCCAGGGAACAAGACAATGTGCTCATCAACACCAAGGTTCTCAGAGGTGGCTGTAGGTCAGCAGAAACTGTGGAGAGAGAGATTACAAATCCACAGAAGTGATAGCTGGAGACAGCAAATGTTGCTCCAGGGACATTTTATTTATTGCCAGTATCCGGGCTGCTGCTAAAGTGAAAGAATGGTCTTTTCCAGCTAGAACGATACCAGTAATCGCAGCAGGTGATAGGTGTAAAGGCTGTTCGGATTGTTCTAAAAGGTAAAAA
Organism: Scleropages formosus; assembly: GCF_900964775.1. Lineage (NCBI taxonomy): Eukaryota > Metazoa > Chordata > Actinopteri > Osteoglossiformes > Osteoglossidae > Scleropages > Scleropages formosus. Next base: position 17,222,699 of record NC_041816.1, read on the forward strand.
CAAAAGACGACACACTCCTGTGGTCCGCTCAACAGCAAAGGAGAGACCTGATGATATCACAGCTAAATGCTGAAGAGACCTCAGGAAGGAGGTGTGATAAACAGCCCTGCTTGTAGAGTCATTAATAACCTGCTATGGAACGCTGGGAGGAAATGGGATTGTAACTGTATTATGGGGGTGGCATTTTTTGGACTAGGCTATAGAGAGCTCTGTCAAAGTGCACACGAATCAATGAATGCTGATGTGCACAAACTCGCCGGAAAATCGTACACAAAGCAGAGGAGGTTCTGACAACAGTGGGAAAGGATCAGCTGGCAAGTAGTGAGAGTCTGTGCTGCCCTCTTGTGCAAAGAGGAAGGAAGAACTTGACAACCTGGACTCAGCACAAATGTCTGTTCATCACTGGATCGGTAACAGCACTTGAGGACGTGTGGGGTGGGAATCATGGTACATAGCAGCACCGTGTGGGTTTGAGGAACACAAATATAATAGCAAAGAGAAAGCCATCATTACAGGAAACAAATGCCTCCACTGTGACAGGGGTTGCTTTCAGTGTTTGAAAGGCGACAGATCTGATTTCACTCAAAAGTGTCTCCGACAATGCTATGAAAGAGAAACGGATACATATTTTGATGCACCCCTCCCAAAAATTAAAGGTTTCAGTTAGAAATTGATTCCAGGAGGCCAGGGGACAACATGCAATAGAAGCCTAAACTGAAATACTGTTTAAGCTGGGGAAAAAAAACAAAAAAAAAAAGAGCTTTTGCTGTCCCTTGTGGAAATACATATACACACCTTGTTGGTGGAATATAAAGTCATTACAAAAAAATTCAGCATTTCCCCATTTACAAATAGGGGGAAAAGACAGAATGGGGTAGTGGGTTTAAAAAAAATCGTCATTTTCAGACAGATTAAAATCAGCAGCGAATGTTCCGTAGCACAAGCTCACAAAAACATACATTACATTTATTTATGTAGCAGAAATATTTTGTCCAGTGGGGGCGCAGTGGCGCAGCGGGTTGGACCAGGTCCTGCTCTCCAGTGGGTCTGGGGGTTTGAGTCCTGCTTGGGGTGCCTTGTGGCGGACTGGCGTCCCATCCTGGGTGTGTCCCCTCCCCCTCCGGCCTTACGCCCCGTGTTGCCGGGTAGGCTCCGGTTCCCCGTGACCCCGTATGGGACAAGCGGTTCAGAAAGTGTGTGTGTGAGAAATATTTTGTCCATTTCAGTCTGTTGAAACAGAGTATGCTGCTGTGTCATTGAGAGCTGCAACTGAAAAAAAATGGACTGAATCAGGCTAAGGTCATTCACTGGGGAGGAGATGTGCAGAAAAGTATGCAAATATCCAAAGAGCTTTCCAAGACACCATTTCATACTGGGCCATGTATGAAATTATAAGAAGTAATTAGGGGGTAGCTGATAGTCCAGTGGTTAGGGCTGCTTTCTTTGGATCCAAAGGTTGTCATTACAAATCTTGCCTACTGCTGCGGTTGCCTTGAGCAAGGTACCTGTCCTAAATTGCTCCAGTAAAATTACCCAGCTGTACAAATGGGTAAATAGTTGTAAATGGCATCACATAAGTCACTTTGGAGAAAGTCATCATCTCAGTTAACAAATAATTGCAAGAAACACATGGGAAATGACAACCTCCAACATGCACACATTGCTCTTTTGACACACAATGAGTAAAGTGTGTTGAGCAATGTGTATGGCACAACACCGCATCAGCGATCAAACCTATCCTGACTGCAAAATGAGCCATGTTGGTAGAATATAATGCTTCAGTTGAAGCAGTGGTGCTGAAAGATGAAAGATGAATTGTAGTGCACAAGAAACCTAAAAAGTCCATCAGGAGAAGTAGGCAAACTCTACTCCAAACAAGGATGCTCAACTGGTAGACACAAACACCCAACAGCAGCAAGAAGCAGCTCTACCAGATGTTGAGGCATCTTTACATGTACACAGATAAACTGCATGTGAATGTTTTTTTTTTGTGTACCTTATTATGAAGAAAAAAATTAATTCTTGTAGGAGGTTATCAGGAGGGGGCGCAGTGGCACAGCAGGTTTGGCCAGGTCCTGCTCTTTAGTGGGCCCGGGGTTCAAGTCTTGCTTGGGGTGCCTTGTGACGGACTGACGGCCCATCCTGGGTGTGTCCCCTCCTCCTCCAGCCTTATGCCCTGTGATGATGGGTTAGGCTCTGCCTCACTGCAACCCCACTTGGGACAAGCGGTTTCAGTCAATGTGTGTGTGTTAGTTATCAGGATTCATCTAACCTGCATTTTATGCACCTACTTGAGCGATGAACATTGGTGCATCAAGTGGAAAGTAAACTAGATTTACTTAAGAATCACATGTCTGCAGCCATATCTCTTTCTCTTAATGTAATGTACAAATTTTATTTTTGCTGAGATGTACTTCACTTTGGAGAAAAGTATCTGCTAAATGAATAAATGTAGACAATGTAAGAAGCCCATACTTTATCCTCTTAGAATCTAACTTTCTCTTACCCTAACTGGGCACCTGTTCCATGGCAGTAAGATGAATTCCTCTACACAGTCTAGTAGGTCACTTTCTTCCAGTCCATTCTCCAGACCTTAAAATACTTCCAGTACACAAGTTGTACCCATGAAGGCCTCATCCTGCTTGTTCCAGAGATCTGTGTACACATTCTCCTTGTGATCTTCCTTAACCTCCTTAAGAAAATAAGAAAAAAGTTTTTGGCCAACTGAGGGACAGAGGAACTTATGAATGGGAGCAGAACAACCAGCTTTGCAAACGAAACAGGCTTTACAAGTCATACACATAGCAAAAAAAGGAATGGGGTCTGTTCCAGGAAAACATGCCAAAAAAAAAAAAAAAATTTTCAAAAAAACAGACACAAAACAAATGAACAAAAAGAAACCACCCCATGCACCAGACAAAAACTGCTTCTAGACTCCATCTCATTGCATAACTCAGATTTGCATTCTCTAGCTTCTGCTCTGGGCACAGAGATGTGGAAAGTCATTTTAATTAGCAAAATGTTAACATTTCTGCTGCTTTTTTCAGCTTTAAGTAAAGTTGGTACTGACCCAAGAATAAGGGCATTCATTTACAGTCTTGGAATCACTAAATCCATTTTAAAATGGAATAATTGAATGTTAGAAAGTTTCATACTTTAGCTTTAGACACAATTTCAGAATTTTTACATTGTGCTGATATTTCACATTTGCACATATGAAGAATATCTGAGCACCACACACACACACGCTGTATGAAACCACTTGTTCGTTGTGGCCCCACATAGGACCGGAGCCCAACCCGGTAACACAGGGCGCAAGGCTGAAGCCCCCGGGGAGGGGACACACCCAGGACAAGACGGGACGCCAGTCCATCACAAGGCACCCCAAGCAGGACTCGAGCCCCAGACCCGGCAGAGCGCAGGACCTGGCCAAGCTCAGCACACCACCGCACCCCCTTCTAAGCGTAACACCAACCCTCGTTAACCCCTAATTACTAATTTTACTGGTTCCAGAAGTATACAACAAGTCTTCAAAATGTGCAGAGCAAGTATTTGTTTTTACAGTTTAGCCTTTTTCCATTATAGCTTTATCTTGACTGGGAAATTCCATGCATCCCTCAAATGGTGCAGATATTGAAATTTCCCATTATTTTAAATGGGAAAATAATGTGTTCCTAGCCCATTTGAAAACCCAAAGCACTTGCCCCAAAGATCACTAGGAAACTGTAACACATCTATAACTATCAACCTATGATTTCAACATGATATAAAACACTTGTTTGTATTTATATTTGTTTTAAAAGAATACAAAAAAGTTCATTGCCTTTGCTGTCCTGCTTACAGACCATGCTCAGGGAATCCAGGGCAGTTTGTCTTCTTTGAAAAGAAGAATATATATTATTGTTCTACTTATGGATTCTTAATTACAACTCAACATAACATACTTTATTAAGTGCACTCACTTGATTTCAATTGCTTTACTAAGTAGAGTGATTCAACTTGGCTTGCTTAAATACACTAACAGCTTTACTTGCTTGTGAAATGAAAGTTAGAGCTCAAGACTTATAATTTACATTAGGTCTCACTTACTCCCACCCCAGCCTAACCTGAAAGTGCCTTTTCCCATTGCAGAAACAAAATTCATCCCTTATGTCCATGTGCAAAACTTCTGCATATTCCTACAAAAACGTACACACAGTTCCATCAGCAACAAAGGAACTAAAAACATGTACAGTCATGATATTCTCAATTACTACCCCATCTCTTTTTTACAGTATGAGCCTTTTGGGAGGGTTGGTCTGCCCAAACCTTACACCCTTCCAAATTTTCATAAAGCCATGGTCCATAGCCAGTGAAGTTTTGAAAATCCTTTGTCAGATGTTTCTCTGAATGCAAACAACATCATCAAGAGTAAAATGTAAGACCTCCAGAATTACCTCTGTGGTATAGTTGAGTCAGTTCTGAAAGTCATAGTCCACCACATGGGGAAACAAGCCATTTTATTCAGGGAATGTCCTTCTATTGTCTACATTCTAGTTGGCGCTGAAAAGGTTCTCTCCACTGACATCCTGTAGACATTGAGATCTATATCTGCCTTTCTTGGTAGCTTCCTTTGAAATCCACACACCACCATTTTGCAAGGGGAGAGGTGTTCTTTGTTGGCATCTTTAAGTTAAAATAGTTTGGCTCATGCTGCATTAAGTTCTCAATCTCCATTACCCCTTGTTTGCTAGTGTCACCTGTTATGATCTCACCTTAGTAATTACAGCCCCTAATTGGTAATCATTGCACCCATTTGGACTCTCCACATCATGTCAGCATGTTTGGTGAGTAAAAATGTGTCTGTAGTATTTTTATAGATTTCTTTTGCCTTTACTGTTCTGTTCCATTAAAGGTTGAGTTAATGTACAAATGTAGTACAGCTACATTTACACTTTTTACTATTACTATTGTCCGTTCTGAAATTCATGCACCTACTCGTGCGATGAACATCGGTGCATTAAGTGGAAAGAAACAAACTAAGTTTAAGAATCACACGTCTGCAACTATGTATCTCTTTCTCCTAATGTAATGCGCAAATTGTCTTTCTCTGAGATTTTGGAGAAAAGCATCTGCTAAATGACTAAATGTAAATGTACTACATGTAGTACAAAAGCACTTTGTGGAGCAGCTGCCTTTGGATCCAAATCAAATATTGCAGATTTAAGCCTTGCCTCTAGCTGTCGTACCCCTGAGCGAGGTACTTACCCTAAAATTACTCCAGTAAGTAATTATAAGTACTTTAAAAGTGTAAGTCACTTTAAAGAAAAGCATCATCGTAATAGTACTGCAGACCGGGCCCAGAGACAAAGATTTTTGTAAATGCTCTTTATTAACGCTGTACATGTCTTAAATGCAGTCGAGCAAAACACAATTGACAGTACAGGAACCAACACAAAACATGAAATGCACCACATGCACAGAAGAAGGCAGTGGTTAACCACGTCTGTACCCTCTCTTACCGTGCAAACCATGTGAGTGGTCACCATGAGACAAACTGAAATTCAGTTTGATGGCACCTACTCCACCTACCAGGAACAGTACTCAAATTCTCTCAAAATGGAAATTATTCTTACAGGGTAATTTTAAGGAGTGAACTTTTTTTTAATCATGTTATTAATATGCTGCAGATAATGTTTTTAATCAGTCCTGTGATAGTGTCTTCGCATTTTGAAAAGGTTGTGTTTTTTACCTCCACATATTTTGATGAGCTCATTACACTTCAGTAGTCTTAGAGAAGAGTACAGGTTAAAAACTGCATGCAGTATTTGACTACTAATCTGGGACTTTCTTCTCCTGTAGATGATATCTTGAGTATCTTACAGTATGACATATGGAAGGAAGTGTGGAGGGAACCTGTAGCGGTCTAGAGGATACAGGAAGAGGAAGATAACTCCTGAGTTTGAAGTAAACAGTGGAGAAAGCAAATTATAAACAATAAATCTATAACAAAGACTTTTATTGGACAGCTTTTAGTGATTCAGATGAAATATTGTTTTTATGTGTTTACAACTAGAGACTAGAATGTATGTAAATATATTATCTTTCATCAAATGAAATTCTGCTGAAAAAACACTATACATATTAGAATGCTGTTAATCAAAGTACTAGTAAATCAGAAAAAAAATATAGTAACCCAAGTTTCTTAAAAAGTAACGAAAATTCTTAATTACAAGAAAATCATTTAGTACTTTATATACATACAAATCCCTTCATCTGGATAGTAAAGTTTTTCCAAAGTAAACAAAACCCTGAACCATATTAAATAGAAAACCCAGGGGGGTTACTGAGAAAAACAATGTAATGTAGGATGCCCATGAAGAAAGGCAGGGGTCCTTCGGCAGACTACGGTACACTTTGTCAGCATAGGATTCAGGTGGATAGAAAGATATTTTAACTGTTTTTACGGGATATGGTGGATGAAGCCAAATAACTCTGCCTACAACTTTGTCCTGTGGATTCCCTGACACAATAACAGTAACCTGTGAGAAATCATTAACAATATGTTGAGACAGTACAAGTTACATGATGCGTAATAGATCAGTAGATCAAAATACATTTAGCAATCAGGAGCTATCGGAAAAATATTTACATTTTTGGAAATAGACTACATTTCTAAACAATGGCAAACTGTAAAACATTTGAAAAGTTCATACTGTTGTGTATTTATTCAACGCATTTACATTTTGCATCTTGGGTATTCCTTTTTACCGATTTGCAACTTACATTGTTGATTACAATTTTTGTATGAAGGTATATTGCATTGTACTTTACAATATTTTTGTATTGTTACTGAAAATCTGATGGTTTCATCTTTAATTTGAAGGTTCCTGTTATCATTTTGGAAAGTCTGAGAAAGAAATCATTGTCTTTAATTTGCAAAACCTTTTTCATGGCCTTACTCAGATTATGCATCATTCTTTGCTTATTGCTTTAAAGTGTATTTCAGTAATTTCATTTATGAATCACAGTACAATCACTTACAATAAGATGAGCTTTGTCACAACCAATTGTGGGGAATCATCAACTTCAGTTTGGCTGCAGAGCTCAGCACTAGCACTGTTTCTACCAGTAACTATCAACCATAGTTACAAAAATTCCTCAAAAACCCCCTGACTCTGCATGCAGCAAGCACATGTTTATAGAAAAATTCATGCCAATTGTGTGAATATGTATTTTAAGATATAACACTATAGTCTATGTAATGACTAAATAATGGAATTAGGTTTGTCTTTTGGTTTTGTTAAGGTCAGAACAGATTAGTCTGCTGTATATCAAGGCATCCCAAATGCAGAAATCAAAAGTGACTATACTGATATTTTTAAGTCATTTCAGAGTCTAGTGAATTCTGTCCAAGTTAGGTTTGCACATCTTGTATATCAGTACTAAATATTCACCTTATTTTCATATATCTTTGCATGTAAATTATATAAATATTTCAGAAGAAGCATTACAGATTTTTCAAAACTTATGCTGCAGAAAAAGTGGAAAAAAGAATATATAAACATAGGACCAACATTGGCTCCAGTGAAGACAGAGACAGTGTACAGTACTTACTAAAAATAGTTTCTAAATGGTCGGGACAGAAAAAGATGTTAACAGTGGCTTAGTTTACTAAAACATAATAGCCATAGGTTTGTCTTGCCATATCCCGCCCTTTCCCATCACACACTGGATTCTTTCAAAAACCAAATCATTGTATCATAAATAGGGAAAAAAAGTGGATGGAAGGGCTGTGGGAACGTCTCAAAATACATCTTATATCAGTAAATGTTATTTCAATGAGACCATTTCTGCATTTTAGTAACTAATTTTCATTTGCTCACGCTAGGAAAAGGTACTGCTGGTATTATTAACTGTATTACCTTACAGCAAAGATTCCAGTGCAGAGTTTCTCACATTAACTAATGTGTGATCACTTGCAGAATGACTGCTCCCACTATTGTTTCAATGAGAGTTAGAACTTTTGTACAATGGTGAAGAATGGTTAAGCAGTCACATTACATCTGTTGCATTAATAACTATAACATTTCATTTAGTTCATTTCATTTATTTTTTTTCTGCTCATACTTTATTTGCATACATTGGTTTTGGTTTAAAATGTATTTTAGTAATTTCAGTTTTAAACAAAAAAAAAAAAAAAAAAAATCACTTCCACAATGTTGCTGTATTGTCTGCATAAAAGTCAGAAAATGTTACTACTGATTAGGACATTACAACATAGATTATCTTGACACAGATTAAGCCTGTCCCTGCTCTAAATTCCACTGCCAATATACATCCTCCATTGAAGCCCCCTTTTGTCAAGGACTAGACCTGATCTCTGCCTGGAAAAGTAGCTTTTCATGATCTACAGCAGGAATGGTAAACAAAGGTACAAATAAGGTCTTTTTGATTGATGCTTCATCAAAACTGGAAAACCACCCCATTGCTGGTCAGCCTAAAAAATTATTTCATCATAGGTCACCTCTTGCACAGCATTCCTATTGGTTAGACCACAAACAAAAGCGATTCAATGAACAGTCGAAAAACCAAAAGTTACACAGAGAATAAGAGAAAGGTAGGTCTGGACTGAAATTAGTCATATAAAACAATCATTGTTTCTGACTACATTCAACAAACTCTTCATAGCCAACAATAGCCATGCAAATCACACCTTTGTTTTTGCCATTTTTGTTGATGGGGCTGCTGGGTGGTGTTGCTCAGTACTAATTCCCAGAAAGTCTTGAAATAATGATAAGCTAATCAGTTCAATTTGTAACCCTAAAGAGACAAGGTCCTTCACTGAAGTGCACATTTGCACAGTAAACCGATACACACAGTACAGTACATTTATCAGCAGGATGTGTGTCAGTGGAATATTTGGTGTTTTTAATTCACACAAATGTCAACCTCTGATGCATAATGAGCAGCTCGACGTGTTTCCAGCGCTGCAAAGTTCCTGTGTTGGATGCCAACCCCGATTTTCACCGAAAGGCCATGTAGCTGCATAAGGTTGAACGTGAGCTACACTACGGTCCGCAGACCGCTCAGTGCAGGGCTTCTGTGCGTTCAGGGCCTCTTGTCTTCATTAAAAGTGCTACGTTAAAGGATTAACAGTAACTGGTTGCCAATGAAGTGTCTCGGTGGAAAATGCACGATGCAACAGCGCAACAAAGTTTAAAAAAAGAAACCGGAAATTGAAATGGCAGAGCGAAACAGTTTTTCTTTAGTTGTAAAATTAGGAAAATCACAATGAGACAAAATCGAGCAAAGAGTATTCTTTCGCAAAATGGAACAGTCTCAGTCACTTGTCTGGCCAGCTTGGGCACGAGTCCAAAGTTGCGGTCCGGCTTCCTGTGCCACAGTACATAAAAAAGGAATTAGTTTGCCCCCCAGGGTCTCTCGGGAGCTTTTAGACCTGGAACTCAAACATATCTGTCTGCTTCTTAGCCAACTTGGCCACCTCCTCACGGATGGCCTTGACCAGGGCGGCTGTAGAGAGGCTGCTGAGGGACGTGTCGGGGGTGTCCACAGTGCCCGTGAGGCTCTGTTGGGACGCGGCAGTGGACGGTGTCGGGGGGTTGTCCGGGGCACTGTGCGAGGACGAGGCCTGACTGTACTGCCTGGGCAGTCTGGGGGGGCTGCCCTGCGGGTAGTGGGGGTGCGGAAAGGCCTCCGCGTAGCCTGGCAGCGGCACCTACAACAAATTTTGGTGCAGGCATCACTACCGCATCACGCTAGAGACATACGTGCATAAACCTGTTGCTTCTCCCACAACTTTCCTCACAAGTAGCAGCAGATTGCATGACTTACAGTGATATTTTCTTTTGTACTGTTAGTCGTAAAATGAATGGTTTAAATTATTTAACGAGTGGGGGAGGGAAAAAGGCAAAACTTTCACAAAACTTATAAATAAAAATTAAAAAAAAAAAAAAAAGTGTTTCACTATCTGAAGTGACTTAAGAATGTGCTGTCAATTCAAACAGGATGTTTGAACTTTGCAATGGGTCACTCTGGATCTGAGCATGAGATGTGTGTGACTTCACAGTTACAATTACACACTCCAGAAAAGATGGTATCGTGGTCATTTAGGAAATGTTGCTCAACTACCCTGGTATTTTGCTGTGTCCACTCAACGCCATCGAAAAATTCAGTTCAGCAAATGGTTTCTAAATGACACTGGTTCTGTAAAAAGACACTGCATGAAGGCATTTGGTTGAAACAAACAGACAAACAGGCTAAAGAAACAGTCCATACAAGGAAGGAGGCTAATGCTGATGTCAGATCAGAAGGACGTACTGCAGGCCCAGGAATGAACGGCACCCAAACATTTACAGAAGAGCATCGGCTGAAAGCGCCAGGAGAAGGGAAACAAGACTGTCTTACAGAGTCGGCCCACTGGGATGGAACGTCCTCGGGCTCCGGGGGGTAGGACATCCAGGAGGGGCTCCGGTAGGAGGTTGGGGGTGTGGAAACAAGATAGCCCATATAGCCGGGGCGATTGGCTGGTATGGCATAGACTGCTGACATCGGGTTTCCTGCAGGGATCAACAGGAGGGCCGCACATGACGCGTCTGCAGTCTCTGATGGTTGTGAGTTGGTGTGAGTCTTTGGTCACACCGTACTTGACTGTGAACAAAGTACTCATCCACACAGAATATTCGCACCCTTCAGCTGGCATTACAATTTGCTGCTATAACAGAGACTTACTGCATAGGGCTGTCAAAAATATCAGCTGCCTGTTGTTATCCCCACAGACTGGATTCAGAAAATTACAAATAAACCCCAAAGCAAAAAGACCTGTAGGTGATGTGTTAATTGTGTGGCGTTGGGTTCATTCTCTCTTCCCGAGGCTTGTTTCAGAATGAGTCTTATGAGTCCTAATACAATTGTCTCTGGGGATGAATACACTAATACGGATGGTCCTCGAGTTACAACATATGCAACTTACCACTAGCTGTACTTACGACCACTGTCCCATTAATCTTACATTATTGTCGAGTCCCAGCGTTTCATTGTAACGTGTAACGACAAACGCTCCACACGCTATACAGTAATGCCGACTGGCCATGCTGCCGCAAGGCACCATGTTTCTTATTCACTCGGTCAATGTGTCTATCAGCTAATGCATTTTAGTTATAAAACTTTTCCTTTGTGATTCCCTCCAAGTTACTTTTTAAGTGATGGAAAAGGAGTTTTCTGGTGGTGCTTAAAATAAAAGACAATAGATTTAGAAATGAAAGTTTAAATAATAGTGAAGCATGAAAATGTAACGTTGTATTTATATTAGCGGGTGTTGTGGCGCAGTGGGTTGGACCGGGTCCTTCTCTCCAGGGGGTCTGGGGTTCGAGTCCCCCTTGGGGTGCCTTGCAACAGACTGGTGTCCTGTCCTGGGTGTGTCCCCTCCCCCTCCAGCCTTATGCCCTGTGTTACCAGGTTAGGCTCTGGCTCCCTGTGACCCTGAATAGGACAAGCGGCACAGAAAGTGTGTGTACATTTATATTACTACTCTATATTAAGATGAATAATGTGTAAAATTTGTGAAAAATATAACAAAGCCTGTTACACAGCATAGCATGTTAATAGTTCATACATCCTTACAAGTCGTATAAGTTCATTTTCAGCTCACGACAAAGTCGACTTACGGCAGCATCAGCGGAACAAAACCTCATTGTAAGGTTAAGACCACATGTAGCGCTATATTTCCTGATTCTGACACAAACTAGAAAAATGTGTGGAGAATCAATGGCTTCTGTCCTCTCATACAAAAATACTACTAAATTCTGCAGACGTGTTTTCTCAGGCTGGACAATAAAATGTGAAAACTACAAAAGCAAATACCGGTTCTAACAATGTCAATGCTATCATGGTTCATGAAGCATTTTTACATTAATTATGAATTTTAAAATCTGTTGTTTATCTGCAGGAGGTGCGGTGGTGCAGCGGGTTTCACCGGGTCCTGCTCTCCGGTGGATCTGGGGTTCGAGTCCTGCTTGGGGTGCCTTGCGATGGACTGGCGTCCCGTCCTGGGTGTGTCCCCTCCCCCCCAGTCTTACACCCTGTGTGTTGCTGGGTTAGGCTCTGGCTCGCCGCAACCCCGCTTGGGACAAGCGGTTTTAGAGAGTGTGCGTTTACCTATAGATGAATATATTGTGGGTGAAGCATGAAAATATCACACATGACTTGGGACTAGAAGTCTGCCTGTATTTTGTTTTGTTCGTAACTCCAAAGTCTCTTTTGCCACAAAGTCACAATAAAATCTTAACACAAATGTTCCTCACTTTATTAGTTTCTGTAAAAACGGTGTAAATAGCTACAATGAAGAAAAATACTTTGCAAGACCATCTTGACATTTATATTGACTTGAAAGTACACTACAATTAAATTTAGACGTTAAAAATAGTTTTAAAGACGCAAAAAAACGTGGTCTTTGTATATTCTTATTCGATCTGGATTGCTGAAAGATTCCCGTCATAATCACGATGCCAGGATGATGCGCTCGACTGAAGTGATGATGTTCAAGATTGTGTTTGGATGCTGGAATCCCAGCTGCATGCAACCGTTAAAAATGTCAACCTTAGCAAACCGCAACAACAACAACTTACACAGCAGATGAATGTATTTTGTTTAATACAGATTCATCACGCACACATATGCGCAACGTTCACCATCTCGTCATTGATCACCGACGCTCAAAGTAAGTCGCACACCGCGACTGTTTGAGGGCGTTTTGCCGCCACCTATCGGCTGAGCGTGTAAATACAGGATGAGGCATCCAGAAATTTTAGGAAATAGTCGATCAGTGAAGAAAGTGTGGTTAAAAATGAATGTCATTTAATTTGGAGGGAAAACAACGTCTTTACATTTAATTCCGTGTTAAGGTTACAATTATTTATCCATTCATACAGCTGAGCTGTATACATTTTTACTGGAGCAATTGTAGGATAAGTACCTTGCTCGAGAGTCCTACACAGCCGGAGTTGGGGACTCAAACCTGCGAGCTTTTGGGTCCAAAGACAACAACGCACACCACTATACTACAAGTTGCATCCCTTTTATACGTCAAAATTTATAATTTGACTCTTCGTTACACGAGGAGCTGGTGTAGCGAGTTATTAGTATTATAGCTAGTTATATTATTCATGCTGGGACTCTAGTGGAATGAGTCACACCCTTAAGAAACAATCCCTCACCTGAGTAATTTGTCATGGGCAAATCGGTGGCGACAGCAGGCAACGGTGTTCTCATCATTGGCAGGTAGGGGGCGCTGTCACGCTGATTCTGTGTTTCAGGGCCAGAGGACTCCGAGGCCCGGGCCTTCGGGCCGATGTCCGATGACGAACTGAGCGCAGAAACATCGGCAGTGTCACACCACCACTGACCACTAGGTGTCAGCAGCGTCCCGATAACGACACAACTGCAGCACAGCAAGGCTTCTCAGTGCGATCATTCATATGCATGTCACTTTTGTTCAGCTGTTTTAGGATTCAAATTTATACATGAGTATAGTATGAAATCACACCAGGACTGCCAAATTCACATTTATCGGGAATATTCTGGGATGTTCATAATAAATTTCGGCACGTGCAGCGAGAGGCTCGTTACGAGGATCTCAAGATCAATCGTACCGCCTGAGCGAGGCTCCTGATGCAGGCCCTGTTCTGGGGGGTATTGGGGGTGGAGGGGAGCCCATGGCCATGTCTGGAAGCTGGGTGAACCGGAAGGCCTTAACGGGTCAACGTGAAAGAAGGGAAACACATGAGCAATCCTCAACTCAAATGATGTCAATTGAACAAGAAGAACCTTAATTATCTTAACTTAATTTACATAACATGAGCATTAAATACTAATATGAATATTCTCAGTTCCATAAATCACGGCATTGCTCTACATGTCTAATGTAGCTGAGTACTTAATTGGGTGTCATTCTTGTTATATTATTTTACTTATATTGTCTGTCTATTTTAACTGACTTGACAGTTTTACGTTTGACTTTTTTCCTTGGAGCTGTATTGTGTTTTATTTTACTCTATCCAGGTGGGTTGAGGTGGAAGGTGTGGGAAGGGAACAGTTGTTTAGGGATACAGATGGTAAGTATGATCATTGTAATCCTCTCAAAGCAGAAATATATAAATAATTAATGAGAAAGAAAATGTAGCTGGGTTGAGCACCGTGCAGAAGTTGGGAAAACACAAACTCACTGGTTTCGGGAGGCTGCACTGGTACGCGTCTGGTTTGTATGCTGGGACCCACTGCAGCCCCCCTCGAGACCTGTTCATCGTCCCCGGGGCGCTGGTCACCACCTCGGAGTACGGCACGGATTGGCTCCCACCATACGGCCCGCGAGGGTGATGGTGGTGGTGACGGCCGCCCGTGGAGTGGCCGGCTGAGGCCAGGCTGAAGGCCTCCTCCAGGAGCAGGTGCATCTGCTGCCTCACCTCATCGATGGAGGGCTGCGAGCTCAGAGTAGATGTGTCCGAATGACCTTTGACCTGCCTCCCACCTCCACAGATCCTCGGACCCACCAGGCGATCCACATCGGTTTCCTCGATCAGTTCTGGCTCCGTCTAACACGCAGACACACACGCGTACACACCAGTGTTGCTGTCCTGCAGTATACCTTTAGGGTTCTTCCTCTTTACAGTCTGAAAGCCCTGCACAGCCTTGGCTATTCATAGGTCCCAGATTTCCCACTGGAATCACGAACGAGCGCTTATTAATGTTCGCATACTCTGAAACTGGGGAAGGTGACATTCTTAAACCTACAGGAAACTTAACAGCTTTTCCTTTCTACGAGGCGACATGATGCTGAGATGGACCTGACTGTGCCATATCCAGCACCGTGTACCCTGGATGACAGGCTCCGGTAAACACTTCCCATCGACCTATTTTCTCGAACCCAAGTCTTCCGCGTGTGACACTGGTTCAGTGGGCCCTTATGACACAACCTAACTCTGCTCACTGCCAGACCTAGTGCAAGGATATAAGGAAACTTTTTCCTTATTTTGTTTTAAAGGACTGTTCTAAGTCCTTGGAATGACTACATTTAGGTTCAAAATCAGCGGGACACCGCGTTATATGTTTTGTTTATCGATGGTTTGCCCCCAGAATTAATTGCCGTGATAAACAATCTGTGCAAAGAAAAGTGGAGAGAAGTAATTAACTGCTGTGGTAAAGTGCTGGAGGTTTGCTCCTCTCCCCCCTCTCTCATTCAGTGCAGTGCCTCACATCCCCGATCCCCTTTCTTTCTATCGCTCACTCTCTAGCTCATGGTTATAAATCAGGGAGAGGCACCGGTGCCCTACTTCCTGTGTGCTACCGGAGGAGAGCTGCAGAGGACCTGGAGCGGTGAGACACGTAAATCAGCCCTCCCTGCAACATGCACGCTGCTGATAAATAAGTCCTCGACCAACGCGGACAGCTGAATCTGCAGTGATCTCGCCCCCAGCGGTGTGCTCTGGTTGCCAACCACGGTGCGAAGTCATCACACAGGAGAAGAGCGTGTCGCCGAGATCGCTGCTGCAGCCGGGAGGAGGTGATGCTGACGACAGTACCGGGCAGCGTCTCAAGGTGGTTATTAGGAAGGTGTCTGATGAAAACACTAAGACTTTTTTTTTTTCCCCCGCTAATAACCTTCATTCTGTCAAACGCAAATAATTTCACATGAGGATTATCGTACTTTCCAAGCCTATTTATTACTACTTGTAATTACTTTGTTATTGCTTTGAAATGAAGCCAGATTCCGCAGCAAAGGACTGACTCCCATTGCGGAGAAGATTTAACCTTTAAAAGGCTCTTTGCCCATTTAAAGTGATAAAGTGCGTGAGTTTGCGCCGTCCCCACAGCCACTTGCACACAGCCATTCGCAGACTTACATCATAGCCGCTGTTGCGGATCCCTCTTCTGGGTTTTTCTCTCATGACCAGCAGATCCATCTCGGTTCCGCCCGGGCTGGGACTGTTCAGCGACTGCCGGCTACGGTAGACTGGGTTCCTCATCTGAGAGTGTCTGCAATCAGGTCATCGTGATCATCATGATCATCACCATCATCACCATCATCATCAGCGCAACCATTATCAGCATGCAGGTAGACCCCATGTTCTTCTGCATTATTGAGAGAAGATAAAAAGCAGCTCCTCCACCTTTGCTAAGTACTTTGTATTTCACACTAGGCGAGGATTTTCTCATTAGGCAAAAAATATCTCTCGATAATCTCTGCGGGCCTTTACATGCCCTGACGCTCATGGGAACTCTGTCTCATCCAGATTACACTGGGTAAAGTGCAGAGCAGACGTAGTGCAGAATGCAGTGGAGTAATGACACATCCACATGCGCGAACCCTCAAAAACATTTTATATTTTTATATCATCTTTCTGAGCCATGCATGACGACTGAAGTACTTATGATAATACACTTTGTCTGCTCACTAAAACCCCCTGCTGCACCACACACCCACTGAGTTTTTCATTTTGCTTGTGCCTATCTTACAACCAGCTTTCAGCGTGATCTCGCGAACACGGTGCGCGCGTTGCTCGCCGAACCGGCACAAAGCGGCACCGGAGCGCAGGCAGCGAACGTGCAGTTAAATCCTCCAATGGAAATCTAATCAACTTCTGGGAAAACACTGAGCCCCTTATGCCTAACATTTCTAGACCGCTGCACAGCTGGCCAGAGGTGTCTGGGCACTGTCAGGACATCTGGGTCCAGTTTGTCATGTCTGCGTGTTGGACGTACAAATTCTGCATGTGCTCCATGACCTCTCCCTAAAAAGCCGAACTGGAAGATGTCTTCACCGCATTCACCCTCCCGCACAGGGAAGGGGAGCATAAGAAAATGGATGTGAACTGAAAGTAAACCCCACTGTGCACAAGGCACAGCTTTCAGAGCCAAATTCCTCAAAACCACTCAATTCTTTAGTCTTTTTCTGGTAAAAACAGCTGGGTTTGGACCTGCAGAAACAGACTCCCTAGAAAAGAGGGGCGGGGAGAGAGCACTAGGCAAATGTAATCAACAAAAATTTAAGAGAAGGGAAGAAAGGCCTCGGTTAAACAAATATATTACAAAGGCAGACTGACAGAAATGAAAAATTCATTCAATGGGACTGGAGTCACCACACAAACTGGCTGAAGCTGCTCGTCCTGAGCGGGGTCGCGGCGAGCTGGCGCCTAACCCAGCAACACAGGGCGTAAGGCCGGAGGGCGATGCCGGTCCGTCACAAGGCACCCCAAGCGGGACTCGAACCCCAGACCCGCCAGGGAGCAGGACCCGGCCAAACCCGTTGCGGCACCGCGCCCCCCCCCCCGGAGTCACCAGACAGCCAAAATATAATTTTGCACTGAAGAAAAACCTATTAATGCCTATTAACAGCTGGCTTTGGATACATTTTCTTGTATTAGTCCTTATGATGTAGTCAGTGTTGGGTGCATTACTTGAAAATTATTGCAGTTTTAATATTACATGTTACTCGTCAATTATTAATATATGTTAAATGTACTTTTATGGCAGCAGGTAGAGCACTGGGTAGAGCTCAGAGGTTGCATGTTGGCATCCCATGTCCTGCTGCAGTACCCTTCAGCAGACCCTGAACCGACACAGTATAAATTATCCAGTTGTTTAAAAAGCGAATCACTGTAGCTAGGTTAATGTTGTAAGTCTTTTTGGAGAAAAGCGTCAGATAAATACAGTTATGTATTTAAATATAATGTTTCCTTTTTTTACTTTTAAAAGATGTCCTTAGCACTAGGGTTTTCATCAAACGGGACTTGGGCCATGTGTTTTCATACACACGTACACAGAAGTGCACGAGAGCTCATCCCGGCAAACACGTCGCACGGCTCTCGGCTGCCGTTCCATCAGGGTTACGGCTAGATGGGCAGTCCTTCACTCTTCAGAAAGATAAGAACCCAAAGCAAACCTCGAAGCTGTTCAAGAACTGCCTGGAAAGAGAATGACAACTGAAAATAATGACCTGGCCGTGACATTGGCAATTTACGGCGCTGACCTTCTCCTGGACTTGATGTAGGTGGAGGCCTTTTCCTCTTCGGTGTTGGGCGTCTTGCTGAGCTCCAGCTCGTCCTTCCCATGGCTGTGCCTCTGTCGCTGGGCGGAGGACTGGGGGCCGGAATCCACCGCAGGGAAGTCGTAGTAACCTTTTCGCTTGGCTTTCAGCCGTAACTTGTTCCTGTAGTGCTCAATGTCCGACTTCTGTTTGAGGGCCACACTCACCTGCTGGGAGACATCGAGCACCCACACGCTAAAGACATGTGACCCACACTACAGTAAACGTATAACATGAGGGGGACCTCGATGTACAGAGCGACAGCAGAGAGCCTTTCATTAATCAAATGGGTTTTGCCTGTAGCTCTACAGAATATGGCGATACCATGTCCAACTAAGCGGTCCACAAGCGTGGAAGAGTGTCTCCTAAAAATAATGAGCTAATTATGAAACAGAACTTGAATGCCGTAATACGCTATCCATGCAATGCAGCTGTAACTGAATAAAACAGGAGGGTAAGTCAAAAAGTGTCTGTAATCATGTGTATAAACGTGGTTATAAAAACATTACTGCAGGTATTTTTTGACTTACCCTTGTATAACTTTCAGAAAAATGCATTTGGGACAAAATGGACTATTGCATGTGAGCAATTATTCATCAAAGAAAATATGACACACAATTGTATCTTACAGTTTGTATGGAACCTGTAAATCCCCACTGAAATAAAAAAGATCTGGGACTCACTTATTTTTCACTAATTTGCTGCTTAGGTGACACTTAAGGACTTAAAGAGTCTGACCCATTTATACAGCTGGGTATTTGTACTGGGGCAATGCAGAGTAAGTACGGTACCTTGCTCAAGGGCAGTACAGCAGATGCTGGGAATGGAGCTCAGATCAGCAGCCGTCAGGTTACAGGTGCTTAACCATTGCGCTGCCTACTGTTTGTTGGTCTCCTCGTGAATATGATATTGCAGTGGAAAGAGTTTTTTTTTTTTTACAATGAATTTGGTGATGCCACAGTGACCGTTTGAAGCAAATCTGCGACATCTGAGATGCAGAAATAGTGGTTCATTTTTTCATAACTTGCAAATACTGTAGAAGCACGGCGTTTCGGCCAACGCGTTTCGGCCCTCGTGCGGAGCTGCTTTTCCAAAGTCATTTGTCCAGAACATTCATCTGACTGCGGATTTCCACACGCAACTTATGTTATGTTAACACCTCTTGTCTATGAGGCTGCAGTTCTAGAGAAAGCACTCTTTAAATGACGCTCCTCCATCACCCTGGCCCCAGAGGACCCGCATTTACGATTCGGTCAAATATATTTATTCCAACTTTACACAAAAGATTTCCTCTGACTTTCCTGCGAAATAAGAACTTCCACACCTCGGTGCGTTGATGCTCACCTCTCCATTGACGATGGCTGAGTCTTGGCTGCGGTCTGATGAGGCTGGGTGCGAGTAACTGGGCGGAGCTGTCACGGGCTTGATGGAGATAAGCTGCAAGGAGCCAGAGGAGGTATCGTAGGGATCTGCCAAGACCCACAATGCCAAGTTAGAGTGGAACATCTCCCGTAGCCCATGACATGGTAACTACAAGGGACATCCACGTCACGTCCGGTCTCAGACAACAGACAGAGCTCCTCGGAGACACACAAACAGTGCGTCATCATGGCAGAAGACAGTTCAGCTTTCTTTGCTCTACAGCGGTTCCTGCATTATTCCTTTCTCATTAATCCTTCCTACTTATTCACAATAAAGATTAAAAAGTGGTAAAATGTCAAAGTTACTGAGAAAAATCTTCTACTGGCAAATGTGTGCCCTTGTTATTATTTTGCTGTTCAGCTGATGTTTTTACCTAAAGCAAGCTGGGTATTTCGACTGGAGCAAGTTAAGGGGGAACTCAAACCAACACCCTTCAGATTTAAAGGCCATGCGCATATCCAGCACGTTAGGACTCGCAGCAAAAGCAGCAGCGCTGAGCCGACTCCGAGAGAGCGTGTGTTGTACCTTCGTGGCCCAGACGAACCCCCGGAGCTGATCTGACACTGCTTGTTTCACTGTGCAGAGAAGAGGCTAGAGCAAGGCCAGTGGCGGTCACTGAGTGTGCACTCTGAAGGTACTCGCAGAGACAGGGCAGGTCGGCGTGACGCGGCACGTCATGTCACAGAGAGCCTGCTGCATGCGCATTTATTAATCAGGCCAGCCTGTCCCTTCCTTTTCCTGCTGAGTATATGCTACCTTCACTGCATCTATAAAAAAAGGTGCAGGCTAAACAGGCAGGTCAGTATTCATCGCAACCCGGGACCAAGAAGCGCAGAGGTGGTCGCATCCCCGTCACCAAATGTGAAGGTGCGGTTCAGGCTGAAATCGGAGCGCTCCCTAGAAAAGTGCTGAGACCAGGTGGCCAGGGCCAGGTTTCCTGTGACCCGCACCTAAGCGTCCTCGCTCACCGCTCCTCTTGCGCGTCTCCTCCTTTGTCATTTTCTGCTGCGCTGTTACTTTCTTCAGAGCGGACGAGCCCCTGCCGGAGTTGAGCTTTCCTGATTCGTTGCTGATGACGGAGCCGTCCTCGCTAGGCAACCTGCTGCAAGTAACCATAGCAACAGGAGTGGCAGTTAAGTTGTGCACATGCAAGCCTAAGCATATGATTACGTCACCCCGGCCCCCCCAAGCCCCCCAGTGCGTACCTGTGCAAACCGCAGTGTCCGCAAGTGACACGTCCGCATGCACACGGCCTAATAGTTATTCGAGCAGAACTGCAGGACCAACCGCACCGATGTCACACAGCACACCAAGCGCAAGAATACACGAGATCACCTCCATCGAACCGGTGCACTTCACAGCTGATGTGATTATGTAACGATCGTATCGCGGCCGTGCAAACTATGCTAATGCAATGAATGCAGTGTGTGTATTTACCGTGCGACCCAGCGGGGGGGTGCGGGGGGACAGAGTAATCAGCCGGAGGGCTTTCGGCGCAGAAACCTGAATTTGCATTCGCTGAGAAGTGGGACTGCAGCTTGAGCAGCAGGAAACGCGGGAGTGTGAGAAAGGGTGCGTGTGAGAATCCCTGGCTGCTCTGCCTGCTGAGCAGCTGTCGGACACTGTGGGACAGGACACAGACACCAAGAGAGGAGGGCACCATCTTACAGAGCCTTAGCCACCCTGGGGAGCAGCAGAGCAGGCAGGGGCCACGATACTCCGCGTCTCCCATTTCGGGCCTATAAATCCAGCTGGCAGAGCCCCTACACACACCAGCCCGTCGCCCCCGTCTCACACTTCCAATTCCACGCCTCCCCCTTGCATCTTCCGCACAAATCAACCGCTCACCAGGATGCAACGGGCGGAAAGGCCATGCGAGCGGGGTGCTGCATCCCGCCGGTCACACTGCACGCGGGGTAATTGGTCTCTCGGCAATAGCAGTTGGTGCCACTCTAACTGCAGCATCCGCTGATCTTTGCCAGGGACTCTTTTTATCTCGGTGAAAAAGCAGCAAACGAAACTTTAATAAAAATGAAGATTTAAATTATGGGAGTCTACGCAAATGTTTTACTTACTTAGGCAGTTTTCCAGTTTTATGTATCCACACTAGACTGCCAAGCTCTGAGATCAGCTTAGCTCCTCTTATGAGGCAGGCAATTAAAAAGGGAGGATTTGTTGGTATGTAAATTTCATTCCTCACTTGTCTAGTTTGCATCTTTATGAGTTTTGTCTCATGTGACTCCCATCTCGCCTGACTCTGATTTGTGCTGTAATGAGGGATATCTACTTCACTTCGATGGTCAATGCAAATTGTGTTCTATAAAGTTACAGCCTGGAAGGCAACATTCCTGTGATTAGACTGCGAATAAATCTCTGGAATAAGAGAGCGATCAAGAAAATTGTCTTGTCTGTCGAGTTAATATTTGGGCACAATGTTCTGTTGTATTACTCCGGCAATAGATGCATTAATGTTTCGCCAACATTTATAGATTTCATCTTCCGTTCTTAAAAAAGAACGAGTTGTACAAAGACTCACTCCCACACTTTCGTTAACCACTTGTCCAAGTCAGCGCCACAGCGATCCGGAGTCTATCCCAGAAGCACGTGGCGCAAGGCTAAGTAGGGCTGACCCGTGACAGGATGCCAGTCCATTGCACGGTAGCCAAAAACTCACTCGCACATTTACATCCTATGAGCAATTGAGACTCCACAACTAACCTGAAGTGCACGTGTTTGTCCTGTGGGAGGAAACCGGAGCACCCAGAGGAAACTCACGGAGACGTGGGGAGAATACGGAATCGCCACAAAGACTTCGCATTCAAACCTACACCCAAACAGCCCAGGTGCTATGACGCAGCTGAGCCACCATTTAGACCCTTCTATAATTACTACATAAATAATTCATTGCACATAAAGCTCGTCTATGATTGAAGATACGAACAACTACAGAATCTAAATGAATTCCCTCTCCGAAAAACACTTGTGGGGTACTGCTCTAGAGGAAGCAGCACTGGTTCTGCGTGACCTTTTACTGCCCCGGTTACAGGAAGATGACAAATTTGTAAAGTTACGTTCGCTGCAGGTTCACTCCGGAAAATAAAGTCTACAAACTCGGTCTTTGCCCTTGTGTCCCTGTCTTCAAAAGCTGACAGATAGTGATAGTAAAAATAAGAGCAGTATTTCGGATATTAAAAAAAAAAAAAAAGGCATTAAAGAGAACAGAGTCCTGAAGGTGAGAGAAACCAAATCCTGGCTTGGAGGGCGAGTAGATCAGTGGAACCAGTCGTGGGAATGAAAGCACAGCCATGTTTACTTCCAATGAATCAATGCGCCTATCATACCACCACACCTAAATGGCTCCGTCTCTCCTCTCTTGGAAGAGCTTGAACTAATGTACAATTCAGCATTAATTTCCCCAAAAGCTCCGCTAACAGACGGACAGTCCCACCTTTCCATAAAGCGCTCTTAATGAATTTTTGACCAGTGGTCTATTTAATAAGTTGCCATGTCCCGTAATATTTGAAGCCTCGTGCTTCACAGAACCAACGCATGTTGACCTAGCGTGATATTTTATGTGCGCCACACCGCAAGAGTGTGAAACAAACCTGAAATGCAACCATCGAGTAGTTAAGAGCAAGACGAGCTCAAATCCGTGACTCGGGACAAACTGTCTCTTGAATTCTTCACAAATGTGTTTTGCCCTCAGCGAAATGTGAAATGTGGCTGCTATGCTCGACTAAACTGACAAAATTTCCTGCATTTTGCGCACAGTCCTGCCTCTTCACTGGAAACTGTGCTCACCTGTGACTTTGGAACAACCGTCAGTTAGCAAGAAAGCCTCCAGCGCTGCTCTCCGGGCCACTCCAGAGAGGCACAGGTGCAAAAAGCATTGGGAGCAGGGGACTCGGTTCGCAAGGCTAACTCGTAATCTGCATTTAATACATTTTTACACTGTTATCCTCTACAGCTGTTATTGCATGTCAAAGTGTGTGGCAGTTTACTGTGGTTTTAACTTTTTTCTGGGTTATTGGTGATGGTACTTCTCGGCGTGAGTGGGACGGGTTGTGTGTTTTTTGAATTTGGCCGTTTCGCTGCTTGTTACTTTTGCAGTTTATTTAAAGACAACTTGTAAAAAAATCAGGTCTTTCAGTGCTGTTTTAAATGTGAATCACACACACACACACACACACACACACTTGCTGAACCGCTTGTCCCATTCAGGGTCACAGCGAGCCAGAGCCTAACCCGCCAACACAGGGCGTAAGGCCGGAGGGGGAGGGGACGCACCCAGGACGGGACGCCAGTCCGTCGCAAGGCACCCCAAGCGGGACTCGAACCCCAGACCCATCGGAGAGCAGGACCCGGTCCAACCCACTGCGCCACCGCACCCCCCAAATGTAAATTAATACAAGTATAATAAAGTGTTGGGCCATGCACGTAAGATGGAGTACGGTTGAAATTTGTGTGGAGCAGGATTAGTGGATGCAAGTTTTTGAAATAATGCTTTTTCGAGGATGCTGGCATTATGGCTGATTTGAATTTATTATTGTATTCACATTAATAAAGGGAATGTGAATGTATATAGAGATTCAATCTGCAGGGGCTTCATACCTTTTGCGTATTTCACTGGACAAGGTTTTTTTGGAGGTGCTCCCATCTTGGTGCATCCCCCTCTCCTGAGACAGCGGGGCGTCTCGGATGGGGAGAGGCAGCACCATCGTCTCCTGGGTAACGGGGAGGGCCTCTTCATCACCGCCATGCTGACCAAGGTGTTGCTTTGCATAGTCGAATCCTTGCACTGGCTGTGAGGGGTGACGATAAGGACCACTTAAGACCACTGCTCCCAACACCATAATACATTAGCTTGGCAGCAGGGTAGCAACAAGTGAGAAACTATAAGTGACGATATTGGCTAAAGGGTATGTTGTTCCAGATTAAAAGCATGCTTTATTCCACCTTAAGCATGGATGTTCAGTGATGTAGGTTTTCAATACAGGTAATTTCACTTTCCTATACTTCTAGCAGAGTTCTATGAAACACATCATGGCAGCTCCTGTGTAGGCAAATACTAAATTAGACAGTTTAAACCAATCGAGCACATTTTTCCAATATTGAAATGTATTGGTTAAGTGGAAATTCCACAGTCAGAGGGGTTAGATGCATTAGGGCTTTTGCACATCACCTGTCTCCAACCAAAGAAGACCTCTGGAAGATTGTATTCATAATGCAGAGGCCAGGACACACACACACACACACCTAAATGATTCAGGAGCACTGGGCTGTGCCACAAACCGTCAGTCACATTCAGATGCTTACCCACTGCCAAGTGGGGGACAAATCAATATATGGATTTTTCTGCCTCGTCGCTAAGCATTCGGGAATGTATTTCAAATTAGGCCTCAGATGTGAATCAGACAAAAATGTTGCCTCCACTGCATGGAACTCAGCAACAGCTGGATTAACCTTGAACTGGGTCAAATTATAGCTAGTAGTAAGGGTCATCCAGGTAAAGACTTGAAAAGGTTTTCTTGATGATTATAATGCCTCGCATTTTTTATGTTTATATCCCTGAAGGGCTGTGTGCTTCTGATTCCCGACTTCAGACAGTCTTTGTCTGAATAAAAATGGATTCCACATCAGGTCTCTCAGTGGAATAAGAATAAAGATTTTATGCCAGATCACTGAATGTGTACGGAGAAACAAATGGAATCCACTGGGATAGCGCTTCCTCTGCAAACTGTCAAATATTCCAGCTCAGTGTCCTACTACAATCCCAAAGAGAGACCTGAGTGATCAGGTCCTGAATACACAAGCAGACTTGTGTTCACAGAGAAACGCAAACATACTAAGGTCACGCTACTGATTAGTCACCATGTTCTCCCTTCGATTTCTTAAATCGATATAATCAACTTATAGTTAATTTAGTTCACACCCCAATGACCTCTGACCTGCCTGCTTTTCTTTGATGTGCTTCTGAAAAATGGCGAGCATATTACCCAGAATGCAACTGGCCACAAGAAACAAAGGCCAGAGGGGGTCACAATTTAACTCACTACAATGCTATGTGATAAAATAATTTAATTGGATGCCTTCTCATTATTATTATTATTGTTGTTGTTATTATTAATAATAATAATAGCTGACACTTTCCTACAATGCAGCCTATCATGTTATTTTCATATACTAAGCTGCTTGAAATGATTTAGGCAGCACAGCAGAAGAGGGATTCGAACCTAGGTCTTTGCAAAGCATCAGAACAACTCTGTCCAACAATAATAGCGCAAAACTTATTTTTTCAAATGGAAAAGAAATATTAGACTAAGCGACTGTGCTTCGACAATCACGTGTCTGTATCCGTATTGCTCTGTCTTCTGGTCAAATGCATTTTTGTTTTCTCTGAGTTGTACATCACTTTGAAGAGAAGTATCTGCTAAATAAATAAATGCAATATGAACGGCAACAACCTAAAGAGGTGAGAGGGAGCAGGAAGGATTTTTGGACAGAAACACTGCGGCACCACAAACCCTCTCGCCCCTGCAGCTCGTGGAGACCAGGCTGGGAAACAGCCCCACACGCACGCCACCATGTGCTCAGGTCCCTGGCTGGCTAATTATGGCCCTTTGTAAACTGGAAAGCACAGTAAAGAACCCTGGTGTTGACAAACTCAATGCAGCACTTACTACTTGCGATTTCTCTACGTCAGCGCATCGGGTGAAACTTTGGCACTTGCCTTGAATTGGTATGCAAGCTCTATTTATGAAAAAAATACCTATATAGTATAAATAAATACCTCTCAAAAAGTTTGTTACTCATTAGTCAGCGACCTACTGCACTAAACTGAAAACATAGCTCAACACTCTAGATTATGTTCAATAAAATAAACTGTAAGTGATGAATATACAGCTGTTTAATGAGAAAAAGCACTGACACCACGGAGTCAAAAAAGTCATACAGCAAGAAAAGAGGCGCTGCAAACTCGGGTCTGAAGCTGCTTTCCTATAGCGCGTCTTGAAGTAGGTCACTGAGGAGCGGGAAGAGATGAAGGGTCGAGCCACATATGCCGGGGTTATCACCAAGAGGGGCTTATTCATGGGAGGGTAATAAACAGACAACGAGAGATGCACAGTGGAGGAGAGCATCGCACATGCACACTGATGCTTGTGCCACTCTTACAAGAGACCCTTTTCAAGACATAGCCCCGCTAACCCATTTTTTAATAGACATCAGGGGAATATCTGACCCTGTTTCCTCAATATACACTATACACTTGTTCCACTGTGCTCACTAGATGTTCATCAAGTAGGCCTTTTAATAGAACATGAGCAAGACATTATTACATAAATTATACCTTCCAATTCATGTTTCAATATTATTTGCATTTTATGAATACCTTTTACATTGCAAAAACCTTTAAGCAGATGATACAGTCTACATTTCCTGTATGGTCTGTATTTACATTTATCGGACGGTTTTCTCTAAAGCAACTTACAATGTAAAGCTACCTACAGTTATTTACCCATTTATACCGTTGGGTAATTTTACTGGAGCAATTTAGGAGAAGTATCTTGCTCAAGGGTACTACAGCTGGAGGTGGGATTCAAACCTGTGGGTCCAGAGGCAGCAACGCTAAGCACCACATTATCAGCTGTTCCTTTATATGCCTGTTTTCCCTTTATATGAAATAAGACTTTAGTTTTCCTGATGATCTCCCTGCCCAACAGCTAATGTTTTAATGGGTCCCAGATTTGCACTGATTTTAAAGGGCTTTAATGGGGACATCCTGATTACACTGAGAGGGACAGCTATGAAAGAATCAGAATACAATCAGGCTTTTTCATGTGCTGTATTGACAGCACCCTCATTGATCACTGGTCCAGACCACATGCGTTATTATTAAAAAAAAAAAAAAAAAAAAAAAACAAAACTCAATCATTACCTGGTGGTAATAACTGGCCTCCCTCCGATACGTCATCTAAACAAAGAAAAAAAAATGTCAAATTAGGTACCACTTAAAGCTCTGATTTCCCAAGATGACACTTGACTCTCATTGCATACCACAGTTCTGTGTGACTTGATTCAGACTGAGACAGAGTCTTTAATCAGCCGGTATATTCAAGGTGTCATGATAGACAGGGGGATATGGGACACGCTAACCTTGACTCTGGGGTTGAGATTGCCCATTGCATCAGCTTTGAAGTCACCCTTGTTCTTCCTGCACAGCACTGCCGTAATGATGATGATGATGATGGTCACCACAGCGATGGGTGCCAGGATGGCAGCAATGATCCATAGGTTATTGGGAGGGTTTTTCACCACAGCTGTTGGAACCCAGGGCAAAATTCTTGTCAGTCACTTCTGCCATTGATGACATCATTTACTAGCCCATACAAAGTCATGTTTTGTAGTATAAGAAGCAGGAAAACAAAGTGATCATCTGAATTTCAGAGTTTCAGCCATATGCTTCCTCTGGGAATGTGTTCTGGAGTAAGCTGGTAAAGAGGTAAAGGACCTGCACCCTTGAGCAACATAAACAATTGTACGTTAGTAAATATGTATTCAGCTGTCAGATTGTGAAAGGGAAATAATAAAAGTTGTTTTCACCTGGGAAGAAAAATTCACTGGTTCCTTTAAACTTTCGGCATTTTACCATTTCCCTTTTACATTTTGCCGTACATTCTACTGAGTGGATGGGCGTGCAGCTGCAGCTGAAAGCAGCCTTTGAGGCAGTTGAATGAGGCCTGGCCTGGTGAACACACTCAATTTGTGAGCGCTGCGAAATTATCCTTGCTAAGCCCCACAAAGTCTGTGCTGACAAGGTTCTCAGCACCGTGTCCAGATGCATGTATAAACGGCATCAATCTTTTCTGCATTTTATGGACTAGATGAATTCTTACTGAGTGTCATTAACAGTGCGAATACCAAGGTGTACCTTCATTTTTGCCTTTATGGTTCCTAGGATAGGCGTTGGATCGCAGTGAACTTGGTATTAGAAAACGGTACAGGCTAAATTAATACGCATTTGATTTATAACCTGATATAAAGCAGAATTTATAAGCTAACGTAAACACATAATCCTGTAATTTAGAGCTGTTAAGTAATTTTGTTTCAAATGGTCTCCTAAAGCCTTCCTCACTTTTCCTGAGGCACCTCCAAGCCTTAAGGGTAAACGTTAATGTCTTTCCGAGGATCGGAGGCAACGCTGAGGCCATGACGTACGCTCAGCTTGCAGCTGGACAAAGTAGCCCAGTGTGAGCGCCATGGTCTGGGAGTCCACTGTGCTGAGCACTTTGGCTGCTGAGGTGCCTGGTAAGGGGGTGCCATTCAGCTGTACATAGTAGGTCATTTCAGCCGGGTTCTTCAGACCAGGGACGCGTCTGATGCTGACCATCTAAAGCGAAAAGACACAATTCATCCACCAGTGCGCAACAAAATGACACGAGTCCTACGTGTCATGTGAGGCCACACAATCTGTGATCCTAATAATTTGTAGAGCGCGTCAAGATTTTAAGGTTAAGGTAGCTTTTTAAGGCAGATGGCACATGTCTAGGCTCATCGCACCTGGACGGTGTAGCTCCCCACTGTGGTAGCCCTGCGAAAGCGCGTCCCCTGCTGGCTAGCTATGACAAAGACCTCTGCCAAGCGCTGCTCCATTAGGCTGGCAAAGCTCTGGTAGTTTCCTTCCAAAGAGGAGTTGTCAACGTCCTGTATTACTGCAGGGGATTATGAAACAGAGAGAAGGAGAGAGAGACGAACGTGCAAGAAAAGGCACCAGGTTGCTGGTTACTGATATTTATGGAGAAGAAACATTTAGCATGAAGGGACTCTGAAATGAGAGCAGATAAAACCTGCAGTATCACTCTTGAATCAGCGTGGTAAATTAACAAAGGTAAGAAAGACACTCTAGCACTTAAGGGATTGGGCTCTGAAGACAACGAAGGCATTATGTCCCACTGTAGTTATTGTCTTCTTAAACCTAGTCCAGAAAGTGTCACCTCAGGTAACCGAATGGACTGGAACCTGAACTGGACATTCAAGGAATGCTACTTTAATAATGACGTAAACAGGCATTTATTGTTTTCCCGACATTGTCTTATTTAAACGATGAATCATTTGTACACCACAACAATAACTGGGCCTACAGTTAATGAAAATATGTATGTTCCATTAAATTACAGCACTTCACTAGAGATCTTCATAAGGAGATACGCCTGTACAAAAACGAGAGGGATATTTCACAGCTTTCACAGCTAGTTTTCTTGCCAAAGTAGTTATTTGTGAAATTTAATGCACAGTATTTTTTTTTTTTATCATCACATAATCTACTGGCAGCAGCAAGCATTGAACAGAGTCCTACTTTGTGTATATTTCATTGCTGAGCCCCAGAAGAAATCCAGAGGTTACAGCATAGGCATAATGGAATTCTACTACATTTGAGCTGACCTTGGTATCGCAGACATTCTATTCCTGGCAAGGCCTGGAGGAGGAAAGTGGAATGCAATCCTACAGATAAGCCCTTTAATAAAGACAACCCTTGTTTCCTAAACTGGTTGAACCTTATTTGATTGCTCAGAAGCAAATGTCAGTATAAAATAAATAATTAGAGTGCATAAAAAGCCTTAAGATTGTGCACGTATGGTTTCGATGAATTCTGCACAGTCAGTGTACAGTACACATATCGGCAGATAAATGGACAACTGGTAAATCCAATCCAGCTGATGCCATTGTCAGAATTACCTGTAATAACCCAGTAGTCCCTGGTTGCAATGGATGTGTTGAGATTGTGGTACTCCAGAGCTGTAAAGACAGAACAAGGGTATAGTACATCCATGTTCAGCTGCATTGCATTGCGGTGGTGCTCATGATAACCCTCTTGCTCTAACTGCATGATTATGTTCCCCGGCCATCCGTGTTGAGAATGGCATCAGCGGGCTTCGATGGGTTCACATCCAAGTGAACGCCTTCCTATGAGAAAAGAATTCTGGAAAATCACATCGCTGGCTCAACAAGGGCCAAAAGCAATTTGTATCTCACAAACACAGTTTATTACTTTCTTACACAAAAGACAAGCAGGAGTGAAAAAAAATACAGCAAGAAACTTGTTGGTAATAATAGTTGTTCATATATAAACAAAAATGTGTTTTCACTGTTGACGATACAGTATATGCCAAAGGAAGAATACACTGCCAAATAACAAGCTGAAGTTGAGTGAACACAAGTTCAGACTAAGAAATAATTATAAAGACTATGAAATAATTCTAAAATATGGAATCATCTTTCCACCACCATGGCACACTTTGAATATGGGCCGTGGTATGAGATTCCTGGACTCCTTCCTCACAAACAGGCCTGAAGAGATCTCGGCTCTGTGTGCTGAGAGGCACCACGGTTAATTATTCAAGCGCTGCTGGTTAGCTTTGATGTGGAAATCAAGAAACGAAGGAATTCTCCCTTATTTGTCCAAAGATCCAGAAGTAACAGTACTGTGAAAACCTTTATTACCATCTCACCATGGGTTTAATTCACACACACACACACACATTTTCTGAACCGCTTGTCCCATACGGGGTCACGGGGAACCGGAGCCTAACCCGGCAACACGGGGCGTAAGGCCGGAGGGGGAGGGGACACACCCAGGACGGGACGCCAGTCCGTCGCAAGGCACCCCAAGCGGGACTCGAACCCCAGACCCACTGGAGAGCAGGACCCGGTCCAACCCACTGCACCACAGCACCCCCCCTGGGTTTAATTCATTACACCCATTATTTGGTCTCCCAATATCCCGTTTTTTACTCATCTGGTCTGTAATTATTAATATTACTTATGATTAATTGATCCAGATTTTTATTTAATTTCATCTAACCCTAACTCTAACACTGCTAGATACACTACTTACAATGGGTCACTCATCCATACATCAGTGGAACACACTCTTTCTGTCACTCACACAATATGGGGGAGCCTGAACAGCATGTCTTTGGACTGAGGGAGGAAACCAGAGCACCCGGAGGAAACCCACACAGACATGGGGAGAACATGCAAACTCCACACAGATTGAGCGGGGATCAAACCCATGTTCTCTCATACCACCCAGGCGCTGTGAGACAGCAGCGTTACACAATCTGCCATGACTTGGGACCGGATAACGGGATAAGTGTACTACATAAATGTTACATATTGATTGGAATCTGGTCATGTTTTATGGTGGCATCTGGGTTTGAGTCTGTCATAGTGAATAGAACGAAAATCCAATTTGATTCAGATGTTTGCATATCAATTAATGTAGCATTAAAGCCATCATGCGCTCCAGATGATAGAGGAAAATAGGCTTGTTTTTTCAGATGGGGGATTAAGGTGAGCCCTGACCCAGGTGGTGCTGATGTCGGTACTGTCTTCCTCGACGTCTTGTTAACAAACTTCATCTGACAGCCCCACAGCCCACAGAGCTCCAGGTCACCTCTCAGTCCCAAACAGAGCAGACATCCCCCACATCAAGCTAAATGCAGGCCCTTCATTCCACTCAGACAGTTAGCCTCATTGCTACTTTGTCCTTTTGAATTCCCTTCCGCATTTCATAGCACAGATAAAAACGGAGAGCGCAGAGGCATTGTTAGGAACATTTCTCCTTGTAGGAGGTGGGTCGTGCCAGCATTTTAGCAAGCCACAGAGCCACTCATGTGCAAGACCCTTGAGTATATTTGTTAACGGGTTCAGTCTATTACATCTGCTGTACTTCTACAGGGTTGATGCCCACATACACAAAACTGCCTTCAATGAAAAGAGACAAAATGGCACTTGACTTACGTTCGGCAATAATGAGTGGGGGGAACAGGAGGAAGTAGCCCACTAGCTCTGCAGTCAGCTGGTTGAGGAGACTGCTGGCAACTGTGCCATTGAGGGCATAGCTCCCATTCCACACCGCGTAGATCACGGACACGGCCGGGGAGCCCGTCGACTGAGAGGAGGCAAGGATCTGACAGAAACAGAATGCATTTCAGTACAAATGCATTATTAGAACTTTTCTTAACATTACTGTGGACTGGTTAATTGTAATGCATGCCCAACATATGTCCAACAAGGGACATGTGGTTTGGGAGCAAATTCAGTCAGAACAATGGGACTGCTGTGAGACTTGTCCATTTCAATGGATGTGCCACACCTGTACGCTCAGTTTGCTGTGAGAGTGTAACACTTTGGATTCGGCTTCTGCAAAGGCGCTCTCTAGTCGTCGTTCCATTGTCTGAGCAAAGCTGCAAGATTTTATGTTGTCTCCTGGACCCACAAACCTGAGGACTACAACAGAGCAGACCACTTAGAACCACTTTTGAGACTAGTGCAGAGCGTTGCGTGAAGGTTCTTGGTTAGCTAATGTGGATATGTGTGTGTACATCTCAGCCAGTGACAGTTATAGAGCTAAACTCGATTTGCGGAACAACTACATAGCAAACGATATGTCCGAAAACATAGAATATTTATTTAGAGAACACTTCAGTTTTTAATGCATTCAACAAGGGTAAGCGGTGACACGAGCCACTAGCAGATTTGCTTCAGCTGATGAGGTTCCACCGGACACGGCATTGCAAGGAAACATGATGGTTTTGGAAAAACGGAATCACCTGTCTTGAGCTGTAGTGAGATGGCAGGACTGGGCCTCCAGGGCACAACAGGGATGGGCAGGGACTGTACCAGAGGCACATACTGCCTGATGTCAGCTATCAGCTTGTGCACGCCATATGCACTGAGGGCTTCCACTACCACTGAGGCCATGTACACCGTCCTGCCACTCGCCACAGAGTATCCTACCGTCACATTGGAAGAGCCGGTGAGGTTCTCCACCTGCCAGAGGTGAAAGCAAACAGGACATTTTGTGCTTGGTTTGTACAAATTTGTAACAAGCATAAAAAAACAGAGCATAAAGTGCGTTCAGTTAAATGAGGAAAAACACTGTAAAGGAGGGAAAATATTGCCTATTTTGTCACATTGTTCCTTTTTCACATTCTACGCGGAAAGCAGAGGAAAACAATAAGTTAACAAATTCAACAAACTCGACACACTTCAAAATTATTCAGAATCATTCTAGAGAAAAGGTGAAACATCATTCCTCTTGCAGGGCTGTGCTATGCATTTCTTAAACGATATTTCGCTCTGTCGTGACATACAAACTAGCCAAGAGCTGCTATGACTGAAATTCGCTGCTGTGTCGTAATGGACCGGAGAACAGGAAGCTCACGCCAAGACCCCTCAGCATAAACTGAATGCCATGACATTTGTCCTTAGTCATTAGTTACAGAGGTAAAATGTAAAAAAATACCATCATTTTGACAAAATGTAACAGCATACCCATTCATAGAACAGAAACCATAAAGGGCACAGGCTCATAGTATTTGTTGTAACATAAGTGGCACATTTAGCAAAATTCCATCACAAACCAGTTTTAGCTCATAAACCTAATAGTAATTAATGATTTTAGTGCATCTCTTTCTACATTACAGTTTATACAAAAGAATCTGACACTATCAAACGGTACAATAAACACATGCCACTAGTGCAACAGGGCAAAATTCATGCACTTTAGCTTCCACTTCTATTGAATATGATACATGGGATAAGGATAAAATGTGAATCAGTTTTTCAGTCAAAGACAGTGATGATGGCCATTCTTGGCACTTCTTTGAGCACCACAGCACCAACACTCCTATGAGAGCCTGAAATCTGAAAACCATCATGACTAGGCAGTATCTTCCCACAATTAGGCCCTGTTGCGGTGGAACTGAACGGGGCCCTTTATCGGGGTGGATGCTGCCACTTTCAGCTCCCTGTGCTCCTGTGAATGTGTTATTAAGAGATTGTGTTTCTTCAAGCCCTGCAGTGAAGCTGAAGCCCTTCACTCTCTCAGTGCAGTTTGCTAGATTGCTGTATATTCATTACCGTTTTTTTCTCTCCACTTTTTCAAAGTTTCTATCACATAATTAAAAAACATATCATTTTCTGTGCAATCTCCCTCTTTCCCAGGGGCCAAGCTGTACAAGAAAGATACTCCAATACCTAAATCAGCAATAAGAATGAGACAACCTCTTTGCGGGATTCAATAAATTTAAACAGCTGTTAACTTTTTACGGTCTTTTTCACCTTCAGATCATGAAAAGACATTCTTAATCATTTGATGGAAGAGTTTCAAATTTACATGATAAAGGAAGATTTTTTGTCTTAAGGCAGATGCTTTTCCGTTTAAATTAAAAATTAACAGGACCTCAGAAAAACTTACAGTGTTCCTCATCAATGTCTGCCACACTATGTCATTTCTTATTGCCTAATGCAGACACACCAAACACCTATATAGAAAGCTTATCCGTGACTGAGTGCACCTTGTCTGCTATTGGCAAAGATTTTTCTTTTCAGTAACATAAGCTATAAACTGCAAGATAAATACTGACAAACTGTATCTTGGACATTAAGGAAAAAAGAAGACATTGATGAGCAGAATGAAAACCACAGCTTTTTGGAATCACTCCTAAAACTAAATCAGCAATCATCTTACCAACATCTTACAAACATTAATGCAAACAATCAGAAATGACTGGTACCACTTTTGAGTTTTAAGGCTTTCAGCAAATTATGACTTTGCCATAATTATTCTCACTTTGGGGGGGAAAAAAAAAATTTGCTTTACTTTTCTGCTAACTTCACTTGGGGAAATACAAGTCAATCATTATCAATTCCAAAACTCCACAGTGGTCGTGTGCAGAAACATTACACCAATGTCAAATACACAGAATCTTGCTGACCTGGGCATGAATACTGCTGCTATTGAACGCCTTCCTCAGTGCTTGGGTAAGTCCTTTTGGGAGGTTCTGTTTCAGTGCATTATCAATCCGGTTTCTCCTTAGGTGCACAGACAGAACTAGAGAGAGAATTGCAATGCATTAACAACAATAAAGTAGATTTTCTGACACTTGCCATTGAGAGATCAAAGAAAGGACATTAGAGAAATGTTAAAACTATTCATCCAATTTCAATAATTGCTTGTCCTGTTCTGGGTTGCCGAGGTCCATAGCCTATCCCAGAATCAGTGGACACAAGGCAAGGGGGATACACCCTGGATGGGATGCCAATCCACAGCAGGATAGCCACGTATAGACACACCCACTCATCCATTCACACACTACAGGCAATTTAGTGTTACCAATCCACCTGAATTCTTTGGACTGTGAGACGAAACCAAAGCACCCAGAGGAAACCCATGCAAACACAAGAAGAACATGCACCCACTGCGCAGACAGAGCCGGATTCGAACCTATACACAAACAGCCCAATCATCACCGTGCCACCCATGGTAAAACTAAATCAGTTTATCCGGAAACTTTATACTGAAATTGCAATTAATCAACAGTTAACAAACATACGAATACATGGAAATTTCAAAGTCTAGGTGAACACAAGAAAAAATTATTTATCATACCTGTTTTAACCCAGATGGTTTCTGTAATGTTACATTGCAGTGGTGGAACATCAGTTTCAGAGGTACTAGATGTGGTTACCCCAATAGCAGAGATCTTGAACACTTGAGTAGCGGTGATGATTGCAGGGGTCAGAGTGGTTGTTGATGTTCTTGGGGTCATCCTAGTCTTTTCTGAGGGTGTAACCTCAGTCGTGCTCATGGTCATTTGTCTGTCACTGGTCAGCTGTGCTGTGATGGAGGTCATGATTCCCGGAGCCCCTGTAGTTAAGGCCACATTCGTTGTAGTAACGGTCATAAGCTGAGGCGTGCCTTTAGCTATATTCTCCTGAGCGGTCCTTGATGCAGCTGTAGATACTACTTTTGTTGATGTGGTTTTCACTCTGTCAATCATAGTGATGTTCCCCATCTGGCTGGTTGCATTCTCTCTTGCATCCATACCTCTGGGTGTTAAGTGAAAAGATTCCAAATCTGTAGACAAATCATCCTTCGGTGATTCCTCTGTAACAAGAGAATGAGTCATATTCACAGTGGCACCTCTGGTGGACACCCTGGAAATAGGCAATGTCAAATCAGACAACATTGCAAAGCTGGGGGATGTCACACTGGAAGGCACTGGTGAACTGGACAATGTCATTCCTGAAGTCAAAAGTGATTTGGTGAAAAACAATGGTATGGAGGCATGGGAGGACAATTCGGGGCTAGACCAAGATGTTTTGGTTTTATAAGTTTTGAATGAAGGCACATGTGGTGTTGTGTTTGGCAATGTTACACTGACAGTGAGTGATTTGCCCTTGGGATGCTCAGTATCCTTCATAACAAATATAGCTTTAGACATGGAGAATGAATCAGGAGACACTGTTGCTGTTTTTATGCTATTCTCATCAGTCTGTTGGACTAAGGAGTGCCCAGGAATGGCTTTGTTCTCCTTTAACTCTGTGTGCAATGCTAGGACTGATGTTGAGAAACTTTCTGCTAGAACAGTTTTGTTCCATTCATCACTGGTGAATGGTTCTGCACTGGATTTTTTCTCTCTGGTTAAAGGAGTTTCTCTTGATGTTGATGCCTTTGCTATTGAGATTGTGTTGTTTAGTGTGCCAGATTCCAAGTGTGTCCCACTTTTAGAGGAGATAAGGGTCATCAGTTTCACTGATGACAGATAATTCCATGTTGTTGATCTACCAGCCTTGTTTGGAGATGCAGATTCTTCAGCTGTAGCAGATACCGATGCAAATCCACTGATTCTTTTTTCTGATGAGTGCGGTAACAAATTAGTGAAATATGTAAAGGATGACCTATCTGAGGAGGTTTTGAATGGCTCTGTAAATAATGAGCTATCTACTGAGGGTACATCTATATCCATAGTAGTGGCATCTAATCCTAAGGAAACAGACAAACTGGCAGCAGTGGCTGATGACACATCAGATGGCATTTCAAAAGGTAAACTTTGATCAGAGGAGATTATGCTAGTAAGCATGTGGTCTCTGCTAAATGGTGGAAGTGTAGGCTGAGCAGTGCTGTAGTCAAGAATAAAAGAATCAGTTGCATTTTTCAATATCAACATATGAGCACTTTTGTCAGAAGATCCCAAAGTTAATACTCCTGCTGCATCAGTTGCCTCAGTATAAGAATTTTTTGATTTAACTGAAAGAGTTGAAACTACATCGACTGTTGTTGGTTCTGGCCAAGTGTGAGCATTTGCACCATGAATAGTTGGCTGGCTCTTGGGTAAAGTGTAGTCTAAGCTTGTCATGACAGTAGAAATGTTGTTGTTATGGGGTTTTGTCATAAGTTCTTGCTGAGATCTTACTACCGAGGATGGAAATCCATCAATAAATGTTTTGGAATCCATGGATGTCAAAACTGGATGTTCTGTTGACATAGATCTGAAATCGTCTATTTTGTTAATATTAAAGTCAAGCACAGCCATCGTTGAAATGGCAGATGTTAAGAGTGTTAGAGGGACATCTGGACTCTCCAGCATTGTGGGGGTCATAGGTTCTGTGTCAGAACTGTTGGAGACTGCTGCTGGCTGCAGTGAAAACTGGGTCAGCACATTAAAAAGAGGTTTTGACAAATGAGTAGCCTTGTGTGAAATGGGAATGGACTGGCTAAGGCTGGGTGAGGACAAGTAGTCACTGGTGGTCTGACTGGAGGAAATTCCTTTGTTTCCAGTATGGGTTTGAAGAAAATTGTGAGCTGGCCTGTTGGGGATGGGATAGATAGTCACCACTGATGAATCCTGCTGAGGGCGTTGGGAAGACAACTTGGCAGGTGCAAGAACTGATGGGAATGAAAGAAGACTTGTGTGTTTTTGTTCTGTGACTGAGACTTCTGTAGGGGAAGGTAAGGACGAACTAGCACTGGAGGCACTTATCTTTGTCACAGCAGAAGTAAACCTTGTATCAAATTTAGAGTGTTCATCATTATTTATAGTGGACAGCAAATAACCTATTAAGTCACCTTTGTCATTGTCCTTCACAGAGAGTCCTGATGTTACGCTCTGCTGTGAATTTTGTTGCAGTGCTTGTTTGGCTGAGGAAATTTCTTCCACCGTGGTTGAGAAAGCTTTCTTAAAAACAGGTAATGGCACAAAAGGCACTCTAGTGACAGCTAGGGTTGTACTTGGAACGTGGGGACTGGATAATGATGAGTGTTCAATAACTGTCCCTGTCTTTGATTCTTTGATCAGATACAGGGGAGACTTTGTGATATCTTCTGTTAAATGTATAGAAAGAAATTGATCAGGAGGTGTAATAGACAAGGGCAACTGTATTGAACCATACTGTACTGAATCAGATTTTGTAGCTGGCAGTACTTTTGTTACTGCTGTTCCCAGATTTGCATATGGAGGAGATACAGAATGCAAACCCTCTGTTGATGTATCATCAAATGGCACTTCTCTTTTAACTGGTTGGCCATAAGATGGAATCCATTTGTTAAACAATGATCTGTAGGTTGTTACTGAAGACTGTGGGTAACCAGTGAAGGTAGCTGAAGATGGTAAAGAAACAGGTTTTTGCTTTTCTGTGGAGAAGTTAAACAAGTTTCCTTGAGGCTTGTGCAAAATATTTTTTCCTTCGGGCTGAGCTTCCTTTATATATGAAAATGATTCAGAAGCTTCATCTGTCACACTGTTGTCAAAATCTTGAGTAGGGGAACGCTGAGTTCCATTTCCATTGCTGCTAGATGCAGTTGGAGATTTTTGCTTTAAAGGACTGGAATTAGAAGATGATGCGATATTTTTTAATTTTCTGGTTCTCAAGGGGAAGAGTGATGATGATGATGATGATGATGATGGCAGTAATGAGGATGGTGATGACAATGATAATGATGACCAGGATTTCATTGATTCTGAGGTTGTGTCAAGGAATGCAGAGTGCAATGACACTGAGGGATTTTTTGGTTCTGGCTGGGACAGAGATGAAGCTTGATGATGCATGCTGCGAGTCAAACCTGAGCTGAAAAAGAAGTCGCGGGTTGCTGCAGGGGCTAATGATGAAAGTTCTGCACCTTGGGTGGGATTGTCCAACTGCCATCTGTTCGTTTGGTTGTCACTACTGGAGATGATTGGAGAGGCTACAGACTGAACTAGTGTCTGTGGCCTTTTGGCTGACCTAGTCAGCACAGTCAATATGGAGGAATATGCTGGCTCAGCTCTTGTGCTCTCTGCTGCTCTTGGTGGATCTGTGTGGATGGCTGGGAGAGTCGCATTCTTGGATAGGAATATCTGGGGAAAGGTTTGTGAGCGACCAGTCGAAACAACCGATTCCTGCGGGGAAGCAGAGTAACCCGATGGTTCATAATTCCATTCATCTGGAAATGAACGAAAAACAGAAAATTAATCTAGTAGCATGATGAGTCTCCAAAATCTGTACTTCTACGTTGAATACCTATAACACTGAATTAGTCAATGTTCCGAAGAGACAACAGATTATTATAATTAAATAATATTCTATTTCTTCAACAATAAAAAAAAAAAAAAATCTGCTTTCTTTCAAACCCCACATTTCTTATATTCAAAGCCAGACAGCACACTGTTTATAAGTATATGCATAGTTTTTCATGAATTTGAAGACACTTGGGTCCAGAGCAAATGCCTCTAATAGGGAAATATGGTTCCTTTTTCAAAAGACAAGTACCCGGGAGAAGAATTGCTGAATAAAATTATTACTGTAATCCTAGATGGAGCCTTTTCAGGGATTGTTTTAATTAGCCTCTTACCAATTAAATGTTACACAAACAAGCCACCAATAAGCATCATGAACAGTCAGAGAAATATCTAAGGACATAAGAGATGTTTTGTCAGTGTTCTTCAACACATTTATTTTGAATGAACACCACTTAACGTCCACTTATGCTGGACAGAAATTACATAACCTGGGGAAAGCTATTCAAGCAAATTTCGAGGGGCAGACCTCACCAACGGACAGCTTGAAAAGAAAACAAACAGCAGACAGGCACAACTTCTTAAACCCTGAGGGAGAACAGCAAAACACAAACTCTAGCAAGGAGTGGGAGAATAAATAAAAGTAGGACATTCTTTCATTATTTTCAGTGTTGCGGGTTAGAGAAAGCAGAGAGTTCAAAAATTGCAAAAATAAAATTAAAAGGTTTCATCTTAAACAAGTCTCACTCCAGTAGTAATCAGTAAAAATCATATGTGAAGCATCTAACATTGTTTTTAAGAGCATAATGTCACTTCAGACAAGGGAGCCTTTTCCAAGGTTTGGATTGTTTATATGTCTGTTTAACTGCAAGAGGAATTACGATGTTCTGGTGCCTGCCAACTTTGCACTTGCATTTACATACTTTGCATGCTCTTTGGACATTCTCAGAACATCCATGTGGTCACTTTTCTTATTAGTTATAAGAATGTGTACCCTGTCACATACTATAAACCAAGGGTAGATTTTACTTCCAGAATTATTTCCATACTGCTTGTACAAGACAAAGTATTTTCTGATGTAAACTGCTTAAGAAGCACAGTGAAAAAACACAGCAAAACAACATTTTAAAATTGTTTGCAAAATATCAACGATCTAGTGTCTTGTTGGGGGGTGTTGTGGCGCAGCGGGTTTGGTCAGAGCCTGCTCTCCAGTGGGTCTAGGGTTTAAGTCCTGCTTGGGGTGCCTTGCGATGGACTGGCATCCCGTCCTGGGTGTGTCCCCTCCCCCTCCAGCCTTGCGCTCTGTGTTGCCAGGTTATGCTCTGATTTGCAAAGACCCTGCTCGGAACAAGTGGTTTCAGACAATGTGTGTGTGTGTGTGTGTGTATATACTGTCTTGTTCATTAAAATCCAAATGAAAGCTAATGAAATGGCATAATGTACATTCTATGTAATCCTGGAGAATATAACTCGGTCTGTATGTAAAGGAATCCCCAAAGATCTAGCTCCTAAAAATCTACACATCTATAAGTAAAATAAAGATTTGTGCAGAAGGATACATCCCATAAGCAAGAAGGAAAAAAACGGCACAGAATGCTTTTCAACCAGCATTCAGCAAAAATTTGGCAAAGGCAGCTTGAGGTGTAAAGTACTTTCTGGTCTACAGGTCTACACAAAATGAGTAAGACAACACTGAAGGCTTAGCCAAGTGTACCACCACCTGGGAGGCCTTTCAACGAGACCCTTCATGTTCCATCAGAAGAGAATATCTTGGGAGACCAGAAGGGTGGAGGGGATCTCAACAACATGATTATGAAGTTGCCTCGGGAAACCTCCACTTCCTGTCTGTACTCATAGTCTCCATGTGTCTCCCATGTGTCTCTCCTAATTCCCCAGGTTATATTAAGATAATACAGCCTTTTCAAATACAATCCTAGCGACACTAGTTCAAAGTTGCAGGAAGACAAGTACCCTCAGTATAAATGTTTGTCTCTCCAAAAGTTTGGCTAAAGGCTATTAGCACAACGTAAAAATGAGCTGGACGGCAAATGAATAACAAATAGCAGTTCCAGAATAGTCAAGCTGGTCTTAAATGGTAACATAAAAGCGCAGTGTGTTTACTTTGTGGTAACACTTTTTTTTTTAAATACAGAAAGAAAGAATTGTTAGCTTTTCTCTTCCAGATCAAAAGGAATGCATTTCAGGAGCTTAAAAAAAAACACTTTTTACAGGATTATATGATTATAAATTTATAACTATCAGCATCATTATTTTGATGTTCATAGCAAAATCAAACCATGACAGAATTAACAAACATACATTTGTTATTATATTCAAATACGATAAACCAATACTGTGACAAATTGAAAAACGGCCGAGCCACAAATCTTGTGTGAAAAGACGGTGACGTGACAGACGGTA
Organism: Scleropages formosus; assembly: GCF_900964775.1. Lineage (NCBI taxonomy): Eukaryota > Metazoa > Chordata > Actinopteri > Osteoglossiformes > Osteoglossidae > Scleropages > Scleropages formosus. The sequence continues at coordinate 17,264,963 of NC_041816.1, forward strand.
ATGAATGCTTCTAGGCCCGTCGCACTCGAACACACTTGGCCCCGATGGCCTACAATCAAAGGCCCAATTTTCAAAAGCAATTTTTTAGAGTAAAAAGTCAAATGCTCTCCAGCAGAACACAGATTCCCCACTGCTAAACTCCCTGATGTTTTCAGTACTGTTTTTCCATTTTTCCCCGTGAGCAGAAAATGGAAGAGATCAGCAGAGCATTAAGGCTGTGTTTAACATACAGCCCTCTACAGCACTGCCAGACAGACGTCTCCTCCAATATCCACACGGTCGCAGTAGTTCAATGTCACTAAACCACCTAGAAAGAGCAGAGTGCAGAGTCCTGTCCCCACAGATCTCTCCATCACTTACCAAAATGACAGCAAAGCTTGACTGGGGTTTGGGGGGGTGGCTTAAAGGCTGATGATCATCAGCCTGTCTTGGGATTTCCAGCAGGGAGACATCCCCACCGCAGGAGGAACTAAGGACAGCTGTCACTCCTGGAACCAAGTCAATTAGCTTATCAGTGGTAGTGCTATGCACAGTATGCCTCACCCTGTCAATGTAATTCCAAATCGGAGGTGGAATGGATGACTCACTGTGCACAGTACAGCAAGGGTCCCTGACACTGTAAACCTGGGTCTAGGATGAGCTTGGACGCAGAGTACTGGCTTTCTGAAGTTGGAAACTGGCCCAGGCAATAGCAGAAAAGAAGAACAGAGGACTGCCCTAAACCAGGAGGGACCATTTTGGCCCCTGTCTTATCCACTGTTTAAGGTTTTCCCATGAAACAATAACACCACGCAGTTTTTGCTGAAAACTGCAAGCACTTTGGATCAGCATGCCCATCTCATTGCCAACAGCAATTCCATAAATAATGGCTATGAGCAAGTACACACACACACACACACACACACACACTTGCTGAAACTGCTTGTCCCAAGCAGGGTTGCGGCAAGTTGGAGCCTAACCCAGCAACACAGGGCATAGGGCTAGAGGGGGAGGGGACGCACCCAGGACGGGACACCAGTCCGTTGCAAGGCACCCCAAGCAAGACTTGAATCCCAGACCCACCAGAGAACAAGCACGGGCCAAACTCTCTGCGCCACCACACCCCCCTATGAGCAAGTAACCAGAGTTTAAAAGTTTTAGGTGGAGAAGGGAATACAGGAGTCGTGCAGTCATCAACACAGTGTAGAAAATGGCATAGATTTGAACCCCAGTGCTAATAAAGCATAAAATCTCCACCCAGTAGAAAGTTCTTGTCCCACTGACACGTAGGAGTCATCTGACACCATCTTTTTGCGGTACTTCTGTAACCACATTGTTTAACCTGCCTAAGATATTACAGCCTAAATTCCAAGTAAACGTGTTGAAATGTCGTGTATCTACACGTGTGGCACAATTTGTAAAGAACACGGTAGAGGATGACATATCTGTTTCTACACAGATGACATGCAAAAAAAGTTCACAGCAAAACGTAGTCTTCCGACTTGTATTCGATGAAGCTGAATTATCACTTTTGATTTGTGATTTGACTGGGGATCTGGCTGCGGTGTATTTGACAGACCACCTCTTCTTTAGAGCACTAACTTCATGCAAGTTTTATGACGGTCTGGCTAGGATCAACATTTTCTTCAGTTTCTGGATGGATGCATGTTCAGTGACACTGAAGCTGAGGTAAAGCGGCAGTGAGGAGGCAAGTGTTCATTGCAAGCAAGAGGAACGGCTACTGAAGCCACATGGAGAGACATTGGGAACAGAAATCAATGCTCACTACGTTGCTTGAAGACATAACGATCACAATGTGAAGCTTACATTTATGTTATATGTTTAGTAGAGTGGATAAATACGTTCATATATAATAATTCCTGTTGTGATTTCTATGTAAAACGTTGTCACTGAATAGCCAGTTCTGTGTAAAAAATCTAAACATAAAAGGTAAGTAAGCAGATGGAATCACTGAGGTTTTCTAAACACTCGCTGTCTTGCGGCCACATGGTTATCTAAAGCCTGTGCAATCAAGCAGGACTGCAAGGGATTCTCTTTTATATAGCCAAGCCTGTGTTTCAAAGTCTGGGTATCACAGCCTATAAAATATCTTACCATATGTTGAACTAGATTTTTGCTTTTACCCAATTCTCCTTGTTTTTTATGGTACACAAATGAATTATTACCACACTACTACTCTCTAAATGTACTGATCCCTCACTTACAGTATTGCTTTAATGCTCAGTGGGTGGTTGTTCACAGCTTAAATGTTTTTTATTGGTATATACTGTAATTTTCTTCTGTCAGCGGCAAACTGAGTCACTCAAGCCGAGAGCATCAACTAAATGAATTCACGGGATGTAGTTTAACATTACACTACGAAGGGCAAACCCACTGTCACGGCAGCTCCTGTGTGTAGTACAAGCAATTACAGGGCAGACGGGTCCTGGGAACACATCTGATGTCCCAGCCTACGCTAGACTGTGCCACAATGCAGCACAGGCAGCACCCATTCAAATTCAAAAGCTTTTATATGTAGTTGAAAGACCTACAAATCCCTGTCACTGCACTGCATTTCTCTGACTGCAGGGAGACCAGACCATTCCAGAAACGGTCTGTTTAAAGACTTCAAAACAGTTTGTCATAAATGTACATGCCCAGAAGGGCTGGGATTCTAGTCTACACTGGATCCTGCAAAGTTTTTTTCTGCTTTAAAAGCCTTAAGAGTTTTGCTTCCTCTCCTCTGTTGCCTTATGGATTTTCACCCACACCAGTATTTAAAAGTGCGTCTCGGGTGTTATTGCTCGTGCTAATTGTAGCATATCTCAGTTTTTTTGTATTCGCACTCTCAGTTTAGCACTCCGAGGCAGCTTATTGGGAAGGAGGGTGCACAAAACAACTGAAATGAATTTAATTGAGTTTAGTTTTGGTGAAGTTGCTGGAACACCCGCACTCTCTGCATCAGCATGTTCTGCAATTAATCTTAGGAAAAACAAAAGAGTCAGTCTTGTTCGGCGGGCACATGACCTCTCCAATCCCGAGGAAGAAGAGGCAGTGAAATATGCATCTCTTCGGTGGTGCATCAGTGAAAACTCTTATGACATTTGAAAACTGCCAGAAGTTGGCATCATCCTCACTGTGAGCAGAAATCAGCTCAGAGGCTGCTTAATGAAGGGGCAGTTCTCCTGATTCTCTTTCCCGTAGCCAAGCGTCAGCTCGGCATTTTACAGTACAAAAGTCGCCAAAAATATTCTAACTCTTTTTTCAGCACATCAGAGGTCTGTATTTTTCTTTTTTTTTTTTTTGTCAAAAAGCCAGCAACAACATGATGCTAGATTATCTTTTATAAGCAATCCCGAAAGATTAAAGGCATAAATGTCCTATGTGTTTTTTGTTTGCCTATGCAGTTATGCAACATACAAAGTTTAATACCTTGGCATACATTAAATAATAAATTCCTTCTGGACAAGGAACATGTCTCATCACAGCCGGTCAGCATTTCAGTGATTTAAACACTGGATGCTTGTGAGTACTGATTCAAGAAGAAGGCAAATTGCTGCAATTAAATATGAATATATTAGTTGAAACGATGTTAAAAACCTCCATGACAGGCGACACTTTGTTGTTAATCTCAGTGAAAAGAGAAAGACCTTTTTGCTCCAACTGGGCAGCTAGTCTGGCACTTTACTATAACTGTTTGGAACCATGAATATCATCGCTTAAGGGACTATAAAATTTGACTGGATCAGATTTTTAGCAGCAACTGGTCACTGAAGCGGACAGGACAAGAGGTGAGGAAAATATCCATCAGGGTCAGAGAGACAAAGGTAGACGAAACGGCAGGAAGCAGGGTGGTAATCTGCAGGTCAGTGGCACCTTGGTGGGTGTAATATATGTGTTCACACAAATAAGTTCACGTTGGGTAGAAGTGACGGTCTCTGTCCACCTTAAACTGCACCCTACAAGGAAGAGGTGATCAGTGCTGGGCTGTAGCAGAGCTTACAGATTCCCCAGAAATCATTTTTCATCATAACCTTTCCTAGTCCCCAGCTTCACTGCACAATCCCCGGCGTGATCCTACGGAAAGACCGTGCACACAGAAATAAATCGATCAATAAAGCAGGAACAGGCCTGGCGCAAACATAGGAGCTTAGCCTGCAGGGAATGCTCTTCTCTGGCAGCCAGCTGCAACGCACTGCATTTTTAGCACAGAACAGGCAATTTCTGAGCAAGCCAGTCAACAGTTTATTGCAGCAGTGAAGTAACCTTGCTCTATTAATAAATAGTACAAAAAAACAGTAATATAAGTGATTTAATATATAGCTGACATGCAGCAGCACTTTCCACAAATACATTAGCCAAAAGATCATTTAACACAGCAGCCAAATTTAATTTTCCTGAAAATTAAATAGACCTACTGCACATCAGCTGTAGCAGTTGACAAAGTAAAATATTATATATATATTCTAATGTGCTGATCATGAATCCCTAAAAGAGTTTGGAACCCATATGACATTGTGGAAAAAATAGCACCTAAAGACTGACAGGTGACAAGGCAACTTCAACACATCTTTTTTTGTTGTTAATGTTTACTGGCTTTAAATCCACAACTAATTATGTGTCATCGAAGATTAGATTCCAAAGTACTATGACTAATTTATATAGTATTATATTACGTATAAGGTGGTGGGGTTTTTTTTTTAATTTTATGCATATTCTGAAATATGACAGACATAACTGCACTGAGCAAAACAGGAAACACTGCAATAGTCAATGCAACAGAATGTCAGTACAATGCACCACAAAAAGGATACTGACTGGGTATCTAGTGGTCCACTTCCATGGGATGAATAGCCAGGTTTTTTTTTTTAAAAAAAAAATATTAAAAAATTTAAAAAAAAAAAAAAAAGGGGGGGGGGGGAGCGTAAACCAAGGATATCCCAAACCTCTACACATGCGCCAAGAGTGTCAGCAAGGGCCAGTAAAACACGGCCACACCATACTAACCTACTTTTTATGGCGCAAACAGGAGGAGCAATGGCTAACGGCTATAATTTCTTCCTGTTTATGACTCCAATCTGATTCCTCACTGTGTCCTGTCAGTCACTGAAATATTTGCCAATGTTTCTCAGTCAAATTAGTTTATCCTTCTCATACATATCTTCTCCAGCTGGACCAGCAGTAAGTAAATCAATATATAATATCTGGAAAAATGCTGTCTGCCAAGTGCAGTCCAGCACATTTAATCAGGGTCAGCATCCATAGATCTTATCCAAGACAGCAAACTACTGCAAACATGGGGCTCACGAACTGTAGGTCGTATGCCCTCACCAATAAATCATGGAATTCCACGGTCTTTTAAGTAAGTAAGGGTGAATTTCAGAAGAAGAAATGTATGTGCGTCATTGTCGCTATTTATTCAGCTTTTGTACACACTTTAGTACTACTCTCATGCGTCTTCCTCTTCCGACGGAAGTCCTTCTTCACAGCTGTCATCTCACAGGGTGGCACTTGAAACACTTTTATTCTCAATGGTCTCAATCTCTCCTGAACATGTCACTGCAACTTAACCCACCAGTTTACTCTCTCTAACTTTGCAATTCCATTTGTAACAATATTCAAGAAAATCTATAACCATCCTTTTATTTTTTTTGTTATTGTTCCTGGGCAGCATTTCTATTGCTGCAAAAACTGAGATAAAATGATGATGTGCTGCTATTGTGGGTGTCCTCTACTGTTCACATTTGTTCACTCACTCTGCCTCCTCTGCACCATTCTACCTTTGTACTTTTTCCACGTGAAAACCTGATAACCTAATTATAGTCTACCCAAATTTAATTAAAGTTTTATTTTATTTACCTGTGTGGCTCCTCAGTGTGTACTTTGCTGGGTAACAGGCCCATGACAGGTGCAATGCTTTAAAAAGACTGAGGAATGTAGAGTTTTGAAACTTTTTTATACATGAGAGATGAGTTTTGAAACTTTTTAGAGTACATGGAAGCTTCGATGGTTGATGAATCATTTACATTCAAATCTGACAGTCTTTGCTCGCTCTAATGAATGTCATTTTATGATGCAGTTGTAACAATTCCTGCTGCAGCAGATTTTTGTGAAGGAATATTAATTTTTTTCAGTGATATTCTGTGACATTTCCCATATTTTGTTCATTTGCAATGCAGGCCTTACAAATTCATCAATTACATAAAAAAGCCATGCCTAATTTAGGAATTATTTGAAAATGCAGCTGACCGAAATGAAAACCAAAACTCAAAGATTTACGCTGAATTTTATATTATAGGAATGTGTTTAACTGTAGGGGGTGCAGTGAGTTGGACCGGGTCCTGCTCTCTGGTGGTTATGGGGTTCAAGTCCCGCTTGGGGTGCCTTGCGACGGACTGGCGTCCCGTCCTGGGTGTGTCCCCTACCCCTCCGGCCTTACGCCCCGTGTTGCCGGGTTGGATCCGGTTCCCCGCGACCCTGTATGGGACAAGCGGTTCGAAAATGTGTGTGTGTGTGTGTGTGTGTTTAACTGTTGCATGGTGACTAGGACATTAAGCTTGAGTGAATCAAAAACCTCATTTAACATGCTTAAACAAAGAACAGCCTGGAACTAGAGTCAAGGTCAAAATGGCTCCACAAGAGTCTGAACAACATCTAATATGTAACTCAGCTGAAGCAATCAAAACAGATCTATTTCTAAAGAAAAAGAGCTCCTATGAGGAATTTACAACAGATTTGCACCCTGAGGGTTGACCAATAAAATATCTATGAACGATTAGAAAACATATTGTACAGACAATTAAGGAAAATGAAATGTCTTTACAGGAAAGAAATATACTTTTTCTTATAGAGGAATGAGGGTGATGAAGAAGCGTCAGGTGCTGTGCTTCTTAAAGCCAGAGAACCGCTCTACAGAGCTCTCTTTAAGCAAAGCACAGATACAGAAGCACCACCAGCTTGACCCAAATCAAATGAAATCAATTAGTTCTTTAGATCCGTTTGTTACCTAAGACTTAATGGAATAAAGCAGCTTAAAGAACGCCATGAATAGAAGAGAATAATGCTGTAAAGACAACACAATGCGCTACCTCCTCCAGGCTAGAGGTCAAGAGGTGCTGTGTGCAATTCAATACTGGTGGAGAACAGACTATTTGAGGTATTGGAGAGAATGCAAGTTTGGAACACCACAAATGAGAGTGTTCCCATGAATCTCCCTTCCTCTTCTCTTTCCTCTGGCTTCCTGCAGCTGCCCGTCTTAAATTCAAGACTCTCATTACATCCTAGAAGACATTTAGGATGATCACCACAGAACCTAGAGGGACTGATCACTCCCTACACCTCAGCAGGAATAATACGGTCTTCCACCCCTGACCTGAGGAGTCACACTCATGGGGGTGTATAACCTAAAGTCCATAGGTCTGCAGATTTGGCAATGATGTGGTAGAATGACCTCCCTCTCTCCTTTAAAACTACTGAAGCCCTTTCAGCATTCAAGAAGCTTCAAAACCCATCTCATTCAAAAGCCATTTCACTCCTGGTCTCCTAACACCATCTGCCACAATCACCTTCATATTTCGCATGTAGCCCAATTCTACGTGCATCTAATAATGGAATGTGTGCCAGTAAAATGATGTTATAAGACAAACTGCGCTTCAATAACTGTGTGTCTGTATCTAAAGCGCTTTGCCTGCTGTGAAATGCACTTTTGTTTACCCTGAGTTGCATGCCTTTGAGGAGAAAAGCATCTGCTAAATGAATAAATGTAAATGTAATGTAAATCTGTGTGCAGAGAAGCACATACACTCCCCAAATTACAGCACTGCTCTGACAGAAGAGAATGCAATGGGCCCTGGTCTTCTGTTTGTGCAGCATCCCCACATTCCTACAAAGCATGAGGCTGGATTACCCCTCTCAGTCCATACCATTTTATCTATAAATCCTTCTTCTTTACTGGAAACTGTGCATCGAACTTTACTGACAGGTCTTCTGATAGTTTTGTTAGAAAAGAAAAGAAAAGAAAAGAAAAGAAAAGAAAAGAAAAGAAAACTTGTTGACCTTAGTCTTCAAATACCAGCCAAAGCTGGTCTGACATTGTAGTGAGGACCCAAAAAAGGGAACCTAGCAATGAGCTTGAAGCTTCAGCTCAGTTCTACATATTCACAGTGTATGCTGTTGAGCCTGCAGCCAATAGGTTCAGCAACAGTCTGATGGTATTGTGGAATGTGAGGGAGGAACTCAACACAACAATACTTGCACCTGGTTACCATTCTGCGTACCACACCCCCCCACCTAGTTATAGTAAATAAACATGCAGTTGCCAAGGTCCCTTTTTCTGTTTAAACCCCCTCGTTATAGTAGGGGGTGGTGACTGATGTATAGCGAGATCGCCTGAAGTTCAGGTCTCTAGCACACATTTGGCCTTCAGTTTGCCATTTCCCTGGAGCAAGCCATACTCTTACATTTATTCATTGAGCTGACACTTTTCTCCAAAGCAACTTACAACGTTAAGCTACTTTATAATTATTTACCCATTTACACAGCTGGGTAATTTTAGGGTAAGTACCTTGCTCAAGGGTACTATAACCAGAGGTGAGATGTGAACCTACAACCTCTAGGTTAAAAGGCACCAGCTCCAACCACTACACTACACTACCACCTGGCCCTTGTAACTAAAGCCTGCTATTGAGTTCAACTAAGGTAAGTCCATGATCATCCTGTATGAAAAATGAGGGAAGGGAAACATATGTATTGGAATGACCACTAATATCTGGGAGCACAAAGCCTTGTATTTCTTCAGCTGTGTTTGGTCAATGTGGACATGCTTTGAAATGTGGAGCTCAGCCATCAGCCAATTCCTTTAAAACCCTCAGTAAACATTTTTAAATTTAGTACTCAGTCATCTAAAATGGCCTTACTGCTACATTGTAGATTCCCCAGAAGTGAGAGGAGAAAAATATTATTGGACAAGTTTGAAACATGCATATTCGAACATCCTGCAGAAGAGGCAACGACATATGGCTGTCTAACCTTGTTTGCTCTGCCCACTTTCTACAGCGCATTGAATTGGATGCTGAGAGCTACATCTGTACTGGCCCAGATTGTCTGAAGAATATATTCTGCTGTCATTCACAATCCTTTTCCCTTCCCTTCTCTTCACTATGAATCTGTGTTTTCACTACATGTTGACTTCCATCATTCGAAATGTGAAATACAGCCACGCCGTTCTACGCGCCGCGTCCATTCACACCCGCTGCCTGCCGATACCCTTCTTCCAGCAGCTTCCAAGTGATGGGCAGCACAATGGTGTGAAAATAATGCCATTTCATAATCGTTAATCAAAATTATTAATCTGCAGGATGTTGTGTTGATCTGCGGACTGTCCGTCCCCTCTTAAGAACACATTTGTTAAATGACTTTCGAGTCGCTGTGGACAGCCATGCAGTTTTGTCACGCAATGAGCGAAAGGAACCGCTCCACTGCTTCAGCCAGCTTTCCCATTCATTAAAATAATGGACTTTGCGAAGCACAGCAGCCACTCTTGCAGGAAGAGCAGCAGGCTCAATCTGCCTTCCTCCTGCCACTGACGGTTGTTTTACCCTAGCACACCCAAATTTACAGGCACACGATCGCAAAGAGCCTTGTGGGGCCTGGTGCAGGATGAGAATGCGCAGAACAGCCTTTTATGACCACCAAGCCAAGACAACCCGGACCCCTCACCTTCATTAATAACCGTGCAGTGAACACACTCACACATGTACGCACACACTAAGAAATTCCATCCTGTGACTCTGATGAGTAGATATGAGGAGTGAATATATGGAAGGGAATATCCATCACTGTCATGATCCTTAACTAGAGGCAATCCACAATGAATATGGTTATTCTTTCAGACAGAGCTCTTGATCAAACTTTTATGCGGGAAGACTACTTTGCTCTCCGAGCAATCGCTGTTATCGAATAAGCAAGATGAGCCAAAAAGGCTCTTAACGGGCGCAGGCTGTCTTATGTCTGTTGTGGGGCACACCAGAGAGGTGGCTTCCCTCTGGTTACCGTCTGTACTGCAGCCATCACACATGGCAGTAATCAGTTTGAGAGGAAGTGGCTCCTGGGTCACTCTGGACATGACAATTCTCCCATTCTTCCACTAAATCATAAATGGATATCGAACACAGAACACTTCAGCGCAAACCTACTTCAGTCATGTGGACATAAAATCAGGGAGAGCTTCGGATAACTTAAAGCTACAGCAATGGGCTACCATACATTTGGCAGTTAACTGACATTTCACATTATTAATTTGATGTAAATTTAATACAGTTCCAGTTTCATGCAAATCCTGTTCATACAGTTCATTTCACTGCCAGACTCAGATTCAGATTGTGAATGAAGAAATACTGCATGCATTGCTAAACTGAGTATTTGAAAAATAACCCTTTCTGCAATCAGTACACATTATCCATCCATCTATCGTCAGTAAACACTTGTCCAGTGCAGGCTCAATGTGGTCTGGAGCCTATCCCAGGAGAAAAAAAAAAAAAAAAAAAAAAGAGTGTCAGAGAGGTAGACTTGACAGGCCTCCAGTCCACAACAAGATAGGAGCTGAGAGACACCAGTACTACCTCCTGCATCCCTGTGCTGCCCAATGGCCATTGTGTGATGTATCAATGAGAAAATGTAGGTTTGTAATTACAAAGCGATGCAGAAGTTTTAATGGGATCAAAAAGAGGACCAGTTACATACATCATAATGTGGTTTAATAGGACTACCAATAAATCCACAATTTATTATTTATAAAGCACTGTGTGTCAATTTATGGGTATTAAATGTTGCCAAGTACGTTGAAATTGTAGTCACACTATGAGAGTACATTTAGGGTACAATGGAGCCATTGCTGGCTCAATAACATGGAACTGAGACAGATCTGACATTACATTTCTGGAAGCAAGATACATTGGTTGAGCAGCCAAGTGGTCCATTTCAGATTCAGCCTTACTGGGACAGATGGTGCTTCTAGGGATCCAGATGTCAAAGATGTACCATTTTTCAATAACACGAACAAAGTTATTTTTGTTGAATTTGAAGTTATAGGAAACGAAGCCCAGGCTCAAGCAAACACAATAAAGTTAGACTTTAATTTCAAGCCAGCGATTACCTGCTGAAAAGAGTCAGCTTGATGTGCAAAAAATGCTTTGTGCTCATCCCTTCCGTTCCACATATGACAAAGTGACAGTGCTTCCGAAAGGCCAACGACACCTAAAGTAACAGATTGACAAATAATTAAATGTCGAAGGTGAAATGAGCGTCAGGACTTGGGCAGTGCTAATCTAACTTTCTCTTGCTTCATTCTGCATGTCTAAGATAAGGGAGGGAGGAGGCTGTGAAACGAAAGGAAATTTAACACAGGGCAACTTCGTTCACAGGAGGAGCTTTATCAAAGTATGATAATAGTGTAACAAGTATGGAGAAGAATAGATGGCCACCACAGACAGCCTATGATCCTTACCTCCAATTACTCTCACTAGCCACCGGCAACAGGAAGAACAGGAGTTATTAATAGAATGACTCATTCCTGCAAATTTCATGAAAGCATGGCGGGACCACACACTTGTAATAATCTAAATGATAATAGTTGTCTGACTCGACACATCGTCTCCCCAGGCCACCCAGGCTTCTGCACCTGCACTTTTCACTTCTCAGGAGCACTGTAGAAACCCGAAGACGCCAACCTTCAGGGTGACCTTCTTGTGAGCTATGAATGGAACGAAGACAGAACCAGCCAAGGTTTCTTCCCAGGGTCCCATCATTTCAGCATTTTTCCATGAAACAATAGATGGTTGACTGGTGGCCAAGCCCTATGTGTAGGCTGTCTGGACAGCTGCAAAATCCTGGCAGTTTCACTGTCCTTTGTCTCTAACTGATGCAGATCCGTCACAAAATGTTTTCAGTTTTCCTCCATCTTCAGTGTCTCCTCGTTGTGTCATTTGGTGACATTAGATTAATCTCCCATAGTAATTCATGAGGCGTAAACATACAGCAGAGTTCTGCAATGCTACAGTACACAAGAGTAGTAAAAGAAACTTCCTGTGCAAATTACCTTACATAACCACAATCAAGCTGCAGTCTGGAATAACAATGAAGGAATTAGGCTCGTAACATAAAGTCCAGAAGAGGGGCACAATTATAGTTGAAATGCATTAGCAAATACCATAGATGTAAAAGGGCGGGGGGATGTGTGTGTGTGTGTGTGTGTGTGTGTGTGTGTGGGGGGGGGGGGGGGGGGGGGGGGGGGGGGGGGGGGGGGGGCATCCTCCAGCTGGAAAATATCCACTTTAAGTGAATAAAATACAAACCTTAAACCAAGTACATCTATTATAATGACAGCAACTACAAAATAAACAAATTTGGTTCTTTGGGAAGGGTTGAGTTGAGTTGGGTTGGGTTGGGTGGTGACACAGCAGGTTTGACCAGTGCCAGCGATGTGGCAGGTCTGGGATTTGAGTCCTGCATGGGGTGCCTTGCGATGGACTGGCATCCCATCCATGGTGTATCCCTTGCACCCCGTGTTTTGGGGATAGGCTCCGGCTCACCAGGACAAGCAGTGGTAGATGTGGGATGGTTGGTTAATTGGTTGGTTGGTTCTATGGGTGAATTATTCTATTAACTCCAGTTCACTCATTTTAAAAGTACCACCCTTTTCCCATCTCCACTCAACATGATTGTGATGTTAACACAGAATCTGGCTTTCATGTCTCTGGCTCATACTTCACATTGAGGGTGATGATGGTACCTGGTATAGGGAAGCATGATCCAGCAGAATGGTCCGTAAGAGACGGAGATGTGTCTAGATAGACTGCGTTCGTTTCACTCACAGGTTACAACAAAAGAATCATGTGAACATGTTTCTCACATTAGTGCTCTGCCTGGGGAAAAGATTATTATAAATTTTGGTATTTATTACACACAGCTTTTTAGTCATGCAGACTCCAAAAAAATTTGACAGAATATAGACATTACTTTTAAGGAATACACCGCATCCACAAAAGTAGTAATCATGTCCTCCAGAACTACATGAAACAGACTGCAACCCAATTTTATATGAATTCTAAAGTTTAAGACTTAAACCACATAACCAGCTCCATTTATTTAGCATTTACTATTTTTTCACTGTATCATACATTATGTGCAGTGCACTGGTTTAAAACACAAACATAGGAATGTACATATGTAGGGTACTATATAAATTGCTGCAATATTGCTGCAACGTTATTTTGTCTTGTCAGCGGGGTCCGCACCCCAAGTCCATAAGAGTACAATTGTGTGAACCGTTTTGTTTAAATGACCCAAAGTTCACATTGTCATGTTTGTGAGGGATTCCTCCTGGTGCTCTGGTTTCCTTCCACAGTCCAAAGACATGCTTCAGGTGAACAGGTGACTCTAAATGGCCCATTGTGTGTGTGTGTGTGTGTGTGTGTGTGTGTGTGTGTGTGTGTGTGTGTGTGTGTGTGTGTGTGTGTGAGAGAGAGAGAATACCCTGTAATGAACTAGTGTCCCATCTAAGGTGTATCCTGCCTCACACCCTGTTCGACAGGCTCCAGACCACTGCAACCCTACACTGGATAAGCAGTTAATGATAATGAATTAATCCAAATCTGATACCATTTAGACCCACATAATACAAGGTTTTAGTTACTATGCAAACCTTATATTTAAACTTCGCCTCCTAAGCATAATCATAAATTATGTTATACAAAAGTCAACGAGGATTAAAATGATGAATAGAGACTAATCATTACCAACTGCCCCGGAAACACAGCATTCTTTACTTTACTAGATTGAAAAGCTCAAACTTCAGTTTGGATTCCTTTGCTCAGCAAGCTCTGTCACCCACAGCAACCTGCAAAGCTTTTATTTTCCAGACTTCGATCATACATTCTGGTATCCTGCACAGCTATGCAGAAGTTCTCTTTTGTGATCCAAACCTGTCCAGCTCCTTAACTACAATGGCAGCTGAATCTGATCTCATACTAAACAACGTGCTTGTCGACAGCCCTGCTGCCAAGCGGATGAGGCCCTGACTGCTTGCTTTGTGCTTCCCTCCAGCCAGTCCGCAGTGGCACCTTAAAGAAATCAGCCCTTACTTTTCACGTTAGGTATCAAACCGCAGTCAAAGGTGGTTGTGGTTGGACCTTGCTGACAAATCACGCAATAACATTACATACATATGTACCTGAGTAAGTAACCTTTCAGCACTGGAACATTAATATCATGTGATTAATACTCATGTGATGTAAACCGGTTCATATGGTAGATTGTGACAAACTGACTGTACTCTAGAATCATGTGTCTACATCCAAATATCTCCTTCTGTTGATGTAATGCACTCTTTTTACTGTTCTCTGAGATTTGCATCACTTTGGAGGTAAGCGTCTGCTGACTCAATAAATGTAAAGGTAATTAATATCATTTGAACCAAATGTTTCACACAGTCGTACTTTCACGACTTGCGTTAAGCTTTAAATAAGAGTTTTTGAAGCGATATCTATCCGATTTGTTGCGGGGTGTCGCTTTAAATTCCACCATTGGCAATAGTTCAGCAGGCCCACTCTCCACGCCCAGTACAAGAGCAAGTTTTGCCATGTATGGAAATAAAAAATAAGCATGATTAGTATTACATAAACAGGACGTATTGACACATATCGCCTCAGGTGGTAGACGTATCACTCAGACCTGATTGCCACAGTCCACTTGGACATCATGCAAGCATACAAGTTGCCTCATTAAAAAGCACAGGGCTTTTCAAAGCCTGGAGACTTTTACACTGTCCCCCCCCCCCCCCCCCCCCCCACAGCTACAGCAGGATCGTATGCCAAAGAGAGAAATTTCAACCGCTCCTGTGCACTCCCGCCACTAACACAACCACTCAAATCTGAGAGCCCTTGGCAAACATAAAACTTTTGGCTCTCACTCCAACCTTAGCTGCATCACCAAAAAGTCCAAGGTTCCTAAGTAGATTTTGCCTTGCTTCTCCTCTTCATGGTTTGGTTTGGCCTAGAGGAAGGAATTTCGATGGCCTGTTTAATCATTGCCACCAACTTCAACAGCCAAACCTCTCCTGAACAACTCCAACTGCCTCCCCGCACACCTCACCTTTCGTGAAGCCTTACTTGCATCAACAAGTGTACATTTATTCATTTACCTGACACTTTTCTCCAAAGCAACTTAAAATGTTGGGCTACCTACAACTATTTACCCATTTGTACATCTGGGTAATTTTACAGGAGCAATTTAGGATAAGTATCTTGGTCAAGGGTACTAGAGCTGGAATTTGGGTGCAAAGGCCATAGCTGTAGCTACTATGCCATCAGCTGTCCTAAGATGAGCTCCTACTAAGATTGTCCTAGAGTTGCCTTTCAGACCTTACCTCACCTCTATGTTCAATGCCCTGAGTTTACCTGAAGATCCCTCTCACCATGAAGATTGCACTTCCATCACTAAATACACACTAAGAAAACACATTGTCATCATAATCTCACTCTCAACACCAATGAACTGACATAATCTTGGTCTTGGCAAGATTCATACCCCATTCTTCCACATCACACTAAAGTTTCCCCACTTGCATCAATGAGAAAAATGCCTTAAAATCTTTTTTTTTTTTTTTTTTAAGTATTGGTCATTCATCTGAGCACCCACTGCTCTTTGTCAGTCTAAAGTGATACATCTCAGGAAATAACTAATATGGAAGGATAAATCAGAATAATAAAAATTATGCTTTAGTGAATACTTCAACAAACTGTATATGTTATATACTTATGGAGAAACACATTTAAAATTAACCATGTTCGCCTCAAGAGAGCTATTAGTGGAAGTACGCAGGATGATTTCAGTGCACCATCAATTGTACGTCTCAGATGTTATTAATGAAATATTCAGTTCAATCAATTACCTGGCATTTATCTTAAACAAGGTCATAATAAATAACATTTATCTCCACACTCACCACACTATGTGACAAAAGAGATTTCTGCCCAAATTTTGTGACCCAGTTGCACAGAGTCTTCAAACGGACACTTTAATTTATGAACAGAGGACACAGCACTGCTCCTCACCACATCCCACACCCTGCCCTTTCTTTAACTACTTGTCCCAGTCAGGGTTATGGTGGTCCAGAGACCATCCCAGAAATACTGGGTGCAAGGTCAGAGGTGTACACCTCGGGCAGGACGCCACTCCATCACAGGTAAATTCCTGTACTTCGGCTTAATTATAAGCTATGCAGGAGAAAACACTATGAAAATAAAGCATTACAATAAAGTTATAATCCAAAAGTAGGTATGGATTACATATTGTGTCATTTCTGTTATATACAACATTGTAATATTTGCCACGGTGAAATCTAAAAAGTTCCAACTATGAAATGGAGAAAGATGTCCTTAGTGAGTAGTAAGATCTTAGTAAGATCTCAGTGTGAACAGTTACAGTTTATGGGTGTCAACATTAAATTTCTAAAGAGATTTAATTGATTTTATAGATAAACTGAACGAAAGTCCACCGTTGAGTATATTTCCTAAATGTAGATCTCCCCGACAGTAATCTCCCAAGTCAACAGTACCCACATCCACCTCTCCCACTTTTACATCCACCATTCCCAGATCCGGCTCTGTCACCCACAAACACCTGATCCACTTCCCCATCTACATCTCCCATGTACAAGTCTCTCAGACCCACCTCTCATTTCCCACAACCATATAATATTTCCCAGATCTTCATCCCCAGCACTTGCATCTGCCACATCACTGTCCTCCTCTCACATCCACTTTCCCATCCTGCTCTCCTACATCCACATCTCCCAGATCCTCACCCTCCCAAATCCAAATCCAGAGGTCTCGCATCCACTTTCCCATCCTGTTCTCCTACATCCACATCTCCCAGATACTCACCTACCCAAAATCCAGAACTCTCACATCCACATCTCCCAAATCCTCACCTGGTCACCCCCCCCCCCACAATCCAGAGCCCCCACACCCACTTTCCAATCCTGCTCTCCTGCATCCTTACCCGGTCACCCTCCCCCAAATCCAGAGCTGCCGCATCCACGTCTCCCTGATCCCTCTTCTCATCCTGACTCCCACGCAAGCCCACAATTGCACTCTCGCTCCAAAACACCGGCTGAGATGCAGCACGAGGTGCACGAACATGTCACTCATTTTTTTTCCGGGATCCGACCGAAAAATGTGTTTAAGAGGCGCCGTTGATGCCGGCGACGCGGAGCAGCCAGAGCGCACTGTCACTGTGCCGCCGGCTCCGTGGGCAGCGCTGACATCTCTCCCCGGGAGACAGACACACACACTTCTGAAATGACGGCGCGTACAGGTACGAGACGGACGAGCGCTCCTGCAAACCCTCAGCACAGCTCAACTTATAATATTGAAATGTTGCTCCACGGCTGAAAGTGACAGAGCTGTTCATGCGCGTGCCATTTTTATTTGCGCTTCAAACATTTCAGATAGGAAAATCATGAACACAAGCGGGGCACAGCGGGGAAGGGGCGAGGCAGGGGGACGTGCCACATTTTCGGCATGTGTGTGGTGGCAACGTATGTTTGAGAGAGATCAGCCCCACGAAGGAGGGCAGACCAGACTGGCAGCCCCCGGGATCATCATCATCATCATCATGTGTCGCGCAAAACCGGCTTTACTAAAGGCACGTTTTCAAGTGCGGTAGTTATTATTAAAAGTGGCCGCGGAGCCTTACCGTCTGTAGCGGCGGCAGCGGCGGCGGAGCGCATCACGAGCAGAGCCACCGCCGCGGACACGAGAGCCCTGAGCGCTCCGCGAGAGGCGTCGCGCCTCCAGCATCCCGTGGCTCTCATCGCGCTCCTCCATCCCGGCGGTGCCGGGCGCCCGACCGCGCACACGCTCCTCACACTCGAGGCCATGATTTGTGCATCCGAAGTACGCGTGGAACTGGCGGACGTGAAAAAGACATTTGATCATTTGATCAGTCCGTGTGCGGGCGGCGCAGCGGTGCTCCTCGGCGGTGTGCTCGCGCGCGGAACGGCGTTGGCATCTCCACGGACACGCGCCGCATGCTCGGCACCGCGCTGCGGCAGCGCGCGGATGAGCCGCCGTGCTCAAACACACATGACGATGATTTCTCCCCTTTCCACTTCTGCGCGCTTTTTCGATGACAGTCCCTGCGTGCGAAATAAAACGGGTGAGAGAGTCCCCAGCAGCTGTCGACAGATGTGGCCCGCGCGCGCGTGTGCGTTATTGCAGTTGTTGCGAGAGACGTCATGTCATTGGGAAAAAAAATCACGTCTCTGACTCGAGGGTTTACTGCGAAAAGCGAGCGAGCGAGCGAGGTGGGGTGACTTTTCAGCTGAGCAATCTGGCGACCCCTAGCGGCCAGGGAGCGATATTGCACGCAAACGGAACGCGTGCCTGTTCAGGAGTGCGGACGCCTTCTAACTTATATTAATTAACCTTTACCTGTTTTCTTCTCCTTTGCCCAAGGTAGCATGCACTTTTACATAAGAGACTTTACAACGACTTGACTTGATTCAGGAACGTATTCTTAGGGCTTTATCGACTACAGCAGGAAAGGGATTTGAACCAGGGGCCTCCTGATTGTAAGCCCGCCAGTGTTGTTGAGGGTACAGTGGAGTCCTGGGGCAGTGGCATTTCTACAGGTGATAACCAACAGACTGAATAAAGTAATGAGGAAAGCTGGCCCGGGACTATTGTGAAGGAAGTGGCACAGAGGAGGGCTGTAAACAAATTCCTATCCATCATGGACAATGACTCTTACCCTGGGCACACCACGCGGGTCAAGCAGAGGAGCACTTTCAGCAACAGAGTGATCCGGCTGTGCTGTTCCTAGTTGCGCTACCTGAGCTCGTGCCGAATCGGAAATTCATACTGGGGGTGATGCTGAGTTTGCCGTGTTATATTATTGAAATGTATCCCTTCCATGGCAGTTTAGAGACTGGGAAGGAATACCTTAAATCAACCCACATCTTGAACCACATCACGGGTCACAGTAATGAAATATGTCTGTTTAAAACCCACACTTTAATATATTGACAGTTTTCTTTTAAGACATTGCTTAATGTGGCTGCACATATATCCTTCGCCAACAAAATAGTAAATTAATATTTAAATATAGAAATACTGAGCAAATTATTTTAAAGCAGTAAGATTTGTACAGCTGGCAAATAAATAAAAGGAAAATACAGTATAGATGAATAAAAGTGTTCAGCTAATTTGAACACTAAAAATTACACAAAAACATTATTAAATTTACAGACATGGAAGTAGTGATTATGGTGGCTTGGAGGGGATTGTATGCGCAGGGTTACTTTTGCAATTTTTTCTCTTCATTTTTAGCACAGTAGTTGCTGCAAACCATACAGATTTAATGTTTTACAGCCAAAGATTGAGATATGTCTAACAAATGTTTGATTTACATTTCAGCTATGGAACTTCTTATGCCACAATAAAACCGGAGTGTTAACAGTTTCATTTCACAAAGTTCTCTCTCTTTGTAGGATCTGTGTGAAAAAAGGAGTGTTTTCTATTCCAAAGATAGTGTATTGTGTATGTCTAATTGCTGTTCTGTACAGAGCCGAATGCTGACAGCAGATGAGGATGGTGGGTGTTTATGAACGAGAATTCCATGCTCATGCATTTCAATAGTATTTGCGTTGATCTGGGGTCCATACACAAAGTCGTTTTTTTGACTGAATGGGCCCACTTGTACCATCTTCAACTGAGTACTTCGTATCTGCCGATCTTTACTAATCTAACACCACGCCCCGGGTGGAACCAAACATTGATGGATCATGGAGCATCCACAATGTGGTGGCATGGTCCACCGAGTAGTGCTGCTGTCTCTCAGTGCCTGGGTGGTGTGTGAGAACATGGGTTCGATTCCCCGCTCAGTCTGTGTGGAGTTTGCATGTTCTCCCTGTGTCTGCGTGGATTTCCTGCAGGTGCCCTGGTTCAGGTTCATCCAGTGTCTAAGTGATAGAGAGAGAGTATTTCACTGGTGTATAGATGAGTGACCCATTGTAAGTAGTGTATCTAGTAGTGTACGTTACCTTGGTGAATAAGATGTGTGGGCTAGTACACTACATAGTATGTGTTGTAAGCTGCTTTGGAGATAAGTGTCCGCTAAGCGAATAAATGTAAACTCGAGTCCAGTAGTCTCGGGTGCTGGAGGCTCAGGACACTTACCGGCATGTACAAGGTGTGGGCCTTGTACCCTGTTGCTGCAGCTGAGTGCAGGGGGGTCTGTGAGGTTTAACTTCCATAGTGGGACAGACACAACTGAGGTGGTCCATCTCACCACAATGCCTGCAGTGGGAGCCAAGTTGCACCATCAGGGTGAGAGGGCACCCCCAACCAACAACTATCTTCAGTAGGCTCTCCCAAAGAGGTGGGCTTGCTTGAGTTGGGTTGTCCAGACAATCACCACAGACCCAGACTTGGGGTTAGGGGGTTGTCCCTCAGTCATCTGGGGGATGCAGAAGAGTGTACTCAGACACTGGCATGTGATGTTCCGCCAACTGGACCCCTTCAGTCAGGGACATCAGCTAGTGACAGTGCAGCTTGTCGGCATTCCTCTTCAAGAGCGCTGATGAACTGGCTGAGAACAACTAATTTAGTAATCCAATGTCCATTTGCACGTACAAGAATTATGCAGCTGCATAGCCAAGGAAAAGAGCTTCCTGTAGTAGAGACCTCTCAGCTTCTTCCCATGAACCTTAGGGCTTTGGCCTACCCACTCCATGACGGTGGTTCAGAGGGTCACATAAATCAGTCACCGCACCACTGGGCCCTGCTACTTTCCCATCAGAGCTTCCCCAGCTCTTTCCTCAGATGGTCAGGAATAAGAATCAATCCAGAATGCCTGCAGTGGGAACCAAGTCGCACCATCAGGGTGATAGGGCACCCTGATGGTGCGACTTGATAGAATGAGCGGTGGTAGGGAGGGTGATGGTAACAGAGAAGCCTTCTCTTTCCGATTACAAATTCAAATATCCTGGGATTTAATGACAGGATTTACATTCATTCATTTAGCTGACACTTTTCTCAAAAGCAACTTACAATGTTGAGCAACTTATTATTTACCCACGTATACAGCTGAGTAATTTTAGCTTAAGTACCTTACTCAAGGGTACTACAGTTGGAGGTGGCATTTGAACCTGCAACCCTTGGGTCCAAAGGCAGCCTCTCCAATCACTTTAAACAATAATATTGAAGAAACGGTATTTGTACACCTGTAAATGTGATAAGTACACATATTAAAAATTGGACTTAAAAGCAATAGAGGCTGTTGTTCAACAGCACCAAGCAACATATTCAGAGTGGTAAAAAGGAAGCAGGGTCCGTTAAGTTGATTTTCTATTGCATCTGCAGACTACAGGTGAGACTTTTTTAAATTAAAAATGTTTTCAGCTTTTTTTTTTATAAAGCAGTATGTACAACTAATGGAAATACGATTACAGTCACATCCCATAGTTCACTGCATGAGTGCTAGGTTACAGCTTTAACTGTAGAATGCGATAAGTTATTAAAGCCATTTGGAACTTGGTGAAAATATAGGCCCCGGGTGAGTTGAGGATCTCACACACACACACACACACACACACACACACACACACACGCCGCTTGTCCTGAGCGGGGTGGCGGCAAGCCGGAGCTAGATTAGTTTGGGCCAAATGGAGCTGGTGGGAAAGAACAGGGAGAATCCCAGGAGGTGCTGCCCGAAAATAACGGAGGGCATTTACATATTGGAACAGGCCTATGCAACTGTACATTTCACTACAAAACACTTAAGTGAATAGTCTGGGGAAGCCACCAAAAATGCAGCATCTTTTAGAGAACCTGAAGTATGGACTGCAGTATTTATTATGTTTGGGTATTGACGCTATGATAGTTGTAGTTGGTGCTTTCCAGTTGTTATTAAACTAAATAGTGTTCAAATTCAGAGAAATTTTGAATACAAGGGGGACGTGAGGTGAAATTTTGCCTTGACAGTAATGGATATTTCATGCTGCATGTTCATCTTGAAAACATTTTGTTGATGTTTACACTAGAAGTGATTTAACTGTTTGAACTTGGACTGATGACCTTAAATGCAAGACCCTGGAGGAGAGATACCATTTGTACCCTTGAAACTTTATGCACATACTTGAACAAGGAAACTATGCAAATGTAATACAGGTGGTCCCTAATTTACGATGGTTCGACTTGCGATTTTTTCAACTTTATGATGGTGAGCTGGCAATATAAATTCAGTAGAAACCATACTTTGAATTTTCTTTTCTTCTCCTATGCAAGCGTTATGCAGAGCGATACTCTCTTGCGATGCTGGGCAGCGACAGCGATCTGTATCTCCCATTCTGTCTCACAGAGGTGTATTGGGTGTATTAAATGCATTTTCAACTTACGATGTTTCAATTATTATGGGTTTCGGGGAATGTAACATCGTAAATCAGGAACCACCTGTAAAAACATAAAACGTTTATGGAGTTTTTGGCTAAAAATAGTGTTTGCAACCAAGAGGTGGCAGTACACAGCCATCGTTGTATACTATACCAAAATAAAAATTAATTCATCAAATTTAAATTAAAAAAAAAAAAAAAAAAAAAAAAAAAGTTCTTGGAATGCAAGAGGGGGTTAAAAAAAAATAAATTAAAAAGCCTGCTTATATATGTACTGAAAACAAAAAACACATTTTACTGCAGCAATAGATATTTTTAATTCAAAGTGAATCTTGACAATAATACACCATAAATTCTTATTTTGACACTCACCAAAATAGTCACCTGGAAAACCCGCTTTTTGTGACAAAGTACAGAAGGCTTGGTCACATTTAAATCACTGAGAACTAGAGAGAAATACTATCGCAAACTGTAAGAGACATTACATCCAGAAATTTATTTTCCCAGTCCTCATATTGTAAATATTGCACAGTGCGATTGCTACATGGCAAACTAGTGTAGCATAAAATCAAAAGCAAAAAGAAAAAACACAAAAGGAAAAAAAAGCCACAAAATCTACAAATATTAAAACAGTAACAGTTCAAATTTAGTAATCAAGTCTATCTGCTGTGTAATCTAAATAGATTCCATAACTTGCAGCGTGAATTAACTTTTACTAGCACAGCTAACCTGAAGGGAAATAAATGTTTTTTTTTTAATTTAAAAAAAAAAAAAATTAAAAAATTAAAAAAAAAAGATAAAAAGCAGTCAAACCAAGTAGTAAAGATTTAAGATTAATACAGTAGCACATTGGATTAATACAAAGACCCTGAATTAACTTTGTAAGCATCTCTAAAAGAATACCAATCAGATAAAATAACTGCAAATTAATTATAATGGAAGTTTAAAAACTGCAGTGTTTGAATTTTTTTCTGTTAAAATGCTTTGTTCAAACTTGATATGATTGAATTGGAACTGTTTTAAATCAGTTTAATCGCATTTTCTTTAGTTTTCGTTAACATGGAGATTTTGTGCAGGCATATTTGCTGGTACATAATATCAGAAAAGAATCAAAGTAAGTTCCACATGCATTATCAGACAACAAATATTCAGCATGTGATTTGTCAAGGTCATGCTTTTTAATTCAAAATGCCTACAAACCTAACCACTCACTTCCAAAATTTTCAAATCGTATTCATTAATCTTAAATTTTTTTAAACTACAGGACCTCACCCTAGTTACACCACCTGCATTGGTCGAGGTCCCAGAGAGAATTAAAGGTTTTTCAAAGGCAGTTTTCCTTAAAAAGCTATCCAAAAGTTGAGCAGGACTTTCTGCATGGTGGAAAACCATGAATAATCTCTCTAAACAGTATGTTGTACATTCACAGTGTATAAGTAAAGCTTTCTGAATAGGAGACTATTGTGCCCTGTGTGATAAGCACTGAGAACACATTTCAGTCCATTATTTTCATTGCTATTGACTTTTTCCATGAAAAAATACATCAGTTTTTGACATTGACAATTAAATGTGCTCAGGTTTACTAGACTGAATGATTCCATTATTGAGAACTATGAGCAAATCTAAGAACACTTGACAACAGAACAGCCCAATGAAACAAATGAAAATTGTTTTTTGTAATCCAGAGACGTAATCCTCAGAACGTCGGAAAAAAAAAAGGAAAAAAAAAAAAAAGAAAACAAAAAAAGGAAACCTTTACACACCTACAAAGTGCCTTTCTCAGTGGCTGGCCACTGTGCAATGTGCTGCTGAGGGTTTGTAGACAGGCAATAACTCCTGAAATGAGAGACACAAATGTCTAACGCCTTTGCTGTCCCTCTACTCTGCTTGAACAACAACTTGTCAAAAAAGAGTATCTGGATATTTAGATCCCTGTAGTGACAGACAGGGTGAGACTTTTTTGGTCAGACTGTAAGTTTTGGAGCGACTAATTACTGTTGGTTTTGTAGTATGGATTTTTTTTTGCTGTTCTCCCCCTTCCCACCCATCCCACCCACACCCATCTCTGTCCAGTGGTCTGAGTAGAAAGAGGAACATGCAAGTATTCCCTTCAGTGCTCTAAACCACCGATTCTCAAGGCACAAATACAGTGCTGCTAACACTGTTTGTCAACTAAGGAAATGGAGTGGTCACTGAATCACAGAAAGCCCACTCTGACATGAAAAAGGGGCAGAGAGACTAAAAAGATGCTTCCTTTCCTATCAGACTGCCTATATAGTTAAGTGAAGAGTTACAATTTTTTTTTTTCTGACTGAAAGAGGACTTATATAATAATCCCCCTCTGATCGAAGACTACACAGAACAGGTTAAAAACGATCTGTAGAAAATGTACAATTCATATATAGTTAATAAAAATGGATTTAAAATCATTTTAAGGGTTGAAAACAAACTGCTAGCACAAAATTCATGTCACTGACAAACATTTTCAACACTGCAATTTCATTTCAGAGAGGAAAAGGCATATATATGATCTTCACCCTACCCATCCCCCATTTTAGCTTATTGACAGTCATACAAGTGCTTAGTGGTGTGTAAGATGAAGAAATGTTATAGAATGCCTTGGCATTTCTTTACCACTGTACTGAAAGGATAATCATATTGTACAGCCTGGAGTAAAATAACCATGTTAGTACATAACTGCCACAATGAAAAGTTAAGTCAATCCTGCAAGCTATAGCTTTACATGTCTACAAAATGCCAATAAGAAAACATACAAAAATTAAGTTACATCAATACATCCATTTATATGCAGTGATGAGCCCAAAGGTTAATGAGGATAAAATACTGATGCAAAAACACACCCCCAAAACAACAAATGCAACTAACTTCCAAATTCTGCAATACAGTAGTTACAATGACACTCCAAACATGAAAGCAAAATTTTAAAATCAAAACCCACTTCTATTTCAGGTAATTAGACTGATACAAAAATAAGAATGCTAAGATTGAACTAAGTTAATCACCTAATTTCACAGCTATTTGAAGTGGCAATCATTATATAGCAGCTTATCTATGATACATTCAAGATAAAGGATACAACTTATTACTCGCCCAAAAGCTAAACATAGCCTCAATCATTTCAAACACCTTTTTTTTTTTTTTTTTTATTTAAATTTACCCCATTTCCAGAACAACAGCATATTTGAGGTCTATGCAAAGAGTAGCTACCTTGCTTAGGAAATCAATTACAGTCTTTGGTGCTGCAAAAGCAACTTCATTTGAAAGTAAAGACAAAAAGTTTATGCACATACTAGCAAACAAACAAAAAATGCACACAGCAAATATAGATATTCTCCCTGACGGAATGTATAAAATAAGCAGTCGACACCAACAAGCCTTAACAAATGGTATAATAAAAGGAAAATAGTAAAATTTCATCACATGCATAAATGAGAAAATTGCACACAACTCACACCTTTTCAAGCTTCAGCACTATATAGTCTAGGTCTATGTTTTTTATATATATATATATATATAGATATATATATATACACACACACACACACACACACACATATATATATATATATATATATATATATATATATATGAATGAATGAGACACACACCATATCAAATACCAAATACTGCATGGTTTGCTCAAGCTAAGATAAATCCAAACCGTGAAGCTATTCAGCTATTTGCATTTTTGTCTTTATCTAACCAAAGCCATGCCCACCACAAGTCTAAATATCTCAAAAATAAAGAAACCCAAAAAAATAAAAATGGAAAACAAAATAAAACAACAAAAATCAGCAAGTATTTAGATTGTATTGCAGTTTCATTAAACAGTATAAATACTGTTAGTAAGAGTATACTAAATAGAAATTGATTATCAAATATTAAGCAATATTTAATGTCTGCTCTTTGTACACTAGTTCATTCGGGGGGAAAAAAACCAAAAACAAACAGCAAACATTTGCTTCAGCAAAGCATGCCGTCTTTCAAAAAGGGACCAAAAAAAACTCCATTTCTCAAATATACTGTACAGTGAACCCAAACATAACCATTGCTCGATGCAGTACATAGCATCAATGCAGATGTATGCGTGTGGGGGTGTACACAATGACATGTACACACACATACACGGACAGACCGTGTCAACAGATTTGAATTTCAAGTGCTGCAGTCCAGTACATTAATATATAAGTAGTAACATTAACAACCTCAAATATTTAAGGCACTATGTGTGGAAACGAGTTACAATGCAGCGTCTCAGGACACGAACAATAAGAGCAACGTCTAGGCATCTTTCCTTTAATTTTTTCTGCCCATGCAAAAGACATGCAGCGTGAGGAACAACCTCTTCCAATAAGTGACTCGACACTGAAAACACTGAAGACACTGAAAAGGTACGAATAGTCAAACAATTACACCGCACTGGAGACATGTGTGCGTCTGTTGCCCTAGGACTAGATACTGGGATGGCTTTACAAATGGAGATGTGTCTTGCACAAGATAGAAGGCAATATAGAAAAATAATGGGAGTGAAAGGTGACTTCCACCCCCGATATTCACCTGTTTTGAAGAGTAACCATAGAAGATCCAATGGGAAGGTATATCAAATGTGCAAAACACATTAAAATTGAGTTTGATTTATTCATTTTTTCTTCAACTCTTTAAAGCTCAAAGTTTCAATTGCACCCAAGTCTACACGATTCAAAAAATATGTTTTTCTGTTGTGCCATGGCTTTAAAGATGCAAACCATGTTTTTTGTCGCCCCAACACATTTCATCTGAAGACTGGCTAGGGGCGGGCCGCCTGCTTGCGAACCAGCCCAGAGCTCAGATGTATGGGTACTGGTTGAGTTTGGGGGGACTGAGGGGGAACCCAGCGTAGGCAGGTGAGGCGATGTAGGAGTGGGGCGGGAAGAGGGGCTTGAATTGACTCTGGTGGATGGTGGGGGAGGGTAGCAGCCGGTGGTTGATGCCCACAGTCACCTGGTGTACGATGCCGCCCGGGTGAGAGATACTGTAAGCTGGCTGCAGGACGGGCCGTGTGGTGCAGGGTGAGGCTAGGATGTGGGCCACAGGAGCGGCTGTGACCAAAGGTCCGGCGGGTGGGTAGGAGAGAAGGGCGGGCTGATGCCCCCCCATGTGGGGGTGTGCTGTAGTGTGGTTGGGGCTGCCATGGGGCAAGGCGAAGGTGTGCCCGTGCACCGTGGGTGGGATGTAGGCCTGCTGGCGTCGGTGGCTGTAGTTTCCATTCCACTCCTGGTGGCAGGAGCCGTAATGCTGCACCTGCAGAAGGGCACAGCAGGTTCAAGCCTTTCAATGACAAATGAATCTTTGTGGATGAACAAAATGACTTTGGGCGAACTGCTACACAATCTCAGCATAAAAATACTGTTTTGCAGATTTGCAGTGCCCCTGAGTGTAAATACCATATTGCCATGTTAAAATCTTGAACCAAAAACAAAAAATGTAACAACAACAAAAATAAAATCAATAACGACAGATATGAGCCATGTCCATCAAACTGAGGTCAGACAAAACACCTTTAGTTAACTTCCATTGTGTAAATTTCAACTGACTTGCACTCTGCTGGCTTCCAGAACTGACCTGTCCAAATCCGAGGTGCTGCTGCTGAAATGTAGATGTCACCTTCTGCTGGCGGTTGAGGAGAGGGGTGGAGTGGTGGCTCAGTCGGCCAGGGGCACAGCGCCCTTTGGACTGGCATGAGGAGTCTAAGCCTGGAGAAAACATACCGGTACATCAGCAAGCCTTCTACTGAAGCTGATGGAATGGATCAGGCTGTCCCTCCTGTCCTGTACAGTTAGCCAAACAGAGGTTAAAGCACCTTGGTTGAAACCAGTGCTGCATTTGGGACAGGTAGGTGAAGTTCTGATTCAATTCCAGCTTTAATCTAAACTTTTAAGATTGAAAAACATGTTTTCACATCTTCCCATTTTTAATGGTCTGTCATAACTAATGTCAGAAATGCATAAGCCAATTAATCACAAAGTCCATGTGTGTCGATAGAGAAGTGAAATGCTTTTCTAGAATTAACATCTGAGAAACTAAAAAAGTTTGTGCTGGGAGCTTTAAAGTATGAAAGTGTGAAGCAGGACATGAGAAAGCTTCATTTGTGAAAGGTGACATCAAGGCACACCAGCTGTAGAGAAGGTTTACAGTTCAAAGATCTATATATTACCTGCCATTCAGAGGGCCTTTAAACAGCACTAGCACAACTGCCAAGCTTAGCTTGGTAACGAACACTGATGTGTATGTCTGGTTACACTCCATTTGAAGTGCATGCCACAAAGCCCCTATGAAGCCTTCAGGATGGCTGACACAGACATTCTGAAAATGGTGAGAACCTATTATGGCAACTGCAAGGCACTACATACTTAGAGTATTTGTCATCACAGCTGCTGAAATATATTTGAATGCTTATGTCAAGTGTTATGAGGCAGTATTATAGTTTTGTGCCATGCACTTCGAATAGCACAGCAGTAATATATATATATATTCCACAGTATGCACGCGCACACACCCACCCAAAGAAAAACAAAAAAAAAAAACAAAAAAAAAATATAGAAAGAGAGTGAAGGTATGTCCACTCAGAGCTGAGGTCCACGCATGAAAATAGGCTGACTGATAGAGCGCACCCAGAGTCACCTGTGACAGCCTCTTTGACCTACAAAGGTGTTATCCCCTGCCCTTGACATGTGACCTGCAAAGCAGACATCAGCACTGGTGACTCCCTCTCTCACAATCATGCTACAATCACTTGTGCCAGCTTTCTGACCTGGAAAGTGGTACTGCTGGAACCCAGGTGTGTAATCTAAAAGTCATGGTTAGTTATTCAGTTATCCTGCCATCTCAAAGGGAATAAAATCAATAAGCCTGCTATAACTGATAGATTTTTGGCAATTAAATGGGGTGTTTTCTCCAGTCTTTTGAACAACACACTGCACCTGGTAAGTACAACTGGAACAGGATGCTGACCCGGCAGCAGGAGAGCCAAAACTAGTTGTGCTTTATACTGAATGAGATACAGCGCTGTGATCACCTGTGTTGGCCATCTGCTCATCAGTAATGGAGTTGTTGTTCTGCACCCTCATGGGGGGCACCACCATGGTGCGCAAGCTGGGCTTGCTGATTTCCGCCCCAGAGGGCACACCAGCCTCGTTGCTCTGGTGGTTCTGGTTACCGTCACTCAAGTATCTGCGTTCCATGAATGGGCTGTCGCTTTGGCCTGAAGAGTCTGAGGCTGGCGAACCATCCACTGTGTCACAGCCACTCTCCTGCTCATCATCTGACATGCTGTAAGAGGCCAGAGAAGTCACACTGCATCACTGGGGGAAAAAAATCTGGCCCCTCTTAAATGTAACTGATCAGGCCAGAATAATTACACAGTGACATCAAAAATCCTGCATAAGAAAATATCTTCAGGAAAAATGGTGTCAATAAGTAGTCTTAAAGGACATTTAAAGCCACCTTTTATTTGAAAAGAACACAAAAGCACTGTTCCAGTAACTGTAGAATGGTGCAGTAGAGAGGTCCCAACATGCGGGTACCTGTTGGCCCTCTTGCAAGGTGAGGGACTGGACTGTACGGAGGCTGAGGAGCTGGTGCTCAGGGTGCTATCTGGGCTGCTGAGTGAGCACACACGTTCCATGGTCAGCGTGCTCTGGCACGCTTCACAGTCAGGGCTGCCTTTACACCTGCAGGGCAAAATTCCCAGTCAAAGAAAGTACAGAATATCTTAACCAAGTGCAATAAGTCCGATACATACTAAGACTTCCTGACAGACCGCATGAAGACATACATTACAAATAAAGCCTCAGCCTCAAAAGAACCCTTTCATTCAAATTCTAATGCTTTTTACACTGAATCTAAGCACTGAAGGCTTCCAGAAAACACCAAGATTTCAACAGAGGCTGCAAACAGAAAATATCAAATTC
This sequence comes from Scleropages formosus, assembly GCF_900964775.1. Lineage (NCBI taxonomy): Eukaryota > Metazoa > Chordata > Actinopteri > Osteoglossiformes > Osteoglossidae > Scleropages > Scleropages formosus. The sequence goes on from NC_041816.1 coordinate 17,295,362, forward strand.
AGCTGTGGCCTTTTGTAGGCAGGAAGGCCACCGTGATCAGGAACAGGGAAGGCCAACAAAATGTGTACAGAGTGTACTTGAGATGTGTCTAAGAGAAAGAAAGAATAACTAGGACAGGGTTCAGACAATTACATCCTTATGGAGCAGGATGAGATTTAACATGAACACACCATTCAGAGTGTGTTGGTTGTCAAGTGAGAACTAGAGTGTGTGAGGGACACTAACTAAGGCAAGGTTGTACTCACTCCCCCAGCGAGTGTCTCTGGGTGTCTTCGGCCTCTTCATCTGTGTCACTACTTATGGTGATGACGCTGATGGCGGGGCTCGGCGAGTCTGCAATGACTATAGTCTGTCGCTGTTTGTGGGAGACAGTCAACTGATCAGTCTCCTGCCCTGCCTCACAGCAGCTTGGCTCCTCCTCGTGTGGCTCTGGCTCTGCCTCTCGCCCTGCCTCCGAGCAATCCTCTTTCTCCACATTCTTTACAGGGTCAGGCATCTTTGGGGACCGGCATGCTGAGTTTTGGGTATTGGTGTTGTGCACAAAATTATTTGTCCTGCAAAAGTAACATGAGAAGAAATCACAATCAGGGACACAAGGGCTGAAACAGAGAACAATTAAACAAAATGGAACTGATAGCTCATAAAGCCATCTTTTCTTTCCCTCATTATTAACTGAAAACTTATCTGTTGTTAACTTGATATCAAGCAATTAGTCTTTCTTAAAAAGGCTAATGCAATGTGGAACTGAATGTATAAAAATTGCAAAAATGCAACTTTCACAACACAGCTGATGCTTGCTACAAGCCCCTTACCTGTTTTGACAGGGCTTGTTTCGCTTGCTAGCAGCTGCCTGTGGCCAAACCACATGTGCGATGCCTATGCTTATTGGCTGGTGGGCTGACATGGTCATTTGGTTAGTCAGAAGAGGCTGGGGCATCATAGAATTGTAATGATTGCCATGGGGCCGCACTTTTCTGAAAACAGACGGTGAACAAGTGAGGCTGATAACACGAACCAGCAAATTTGCAGCTAATTTTTGTGTATTATCTCAAAAGAAAGCAAAACATTTCTCTTTTTTCTCCTAACCTGTGGATAACAAGGTGTTTTTCATTTGTTTAGTTTAGCAGCATAAATTTATTCTTAGCACAGTGCAGATTCCTTTATAAATTAATATATAATATTTTATATGATCTGCTCTAAATTGACATGCAGCAGGTCCACCTATTAATACAGCTTGAATTGTAAGAGCAGCATGGCCAGTGTGTGAATGGCTCAAAACAACAGAACTTGTTTTTCTTAAAATCTACTTTCAAGGCATGTGGTCGTGAGGGTCTACAATTTCTGTACAGGTTTGTTTATTTTGTCCTTAATTGTGATTTTGTGAAGAAAGTCATGCACTGTTTCTAAGTAAGTTCTGAAATGGTTCTGTTTATTTGCAGTTTCTTTTTCTTAATTTGTAGGCTTCATTTTAAAGTGAAAACTATACAGCATACAAGTAACAAACCCTTTATGCATTTGTTATCTCAAGGTATATATTTTCTGAAAGGTGAATGGGTAGATCAGTTTTATGATCCTTCTTTTACTTTCACATGGCTGAATTGTACACTGAATTTCAAAGCAAAACCTTTCCATCTTCCTTAACCATCCTGTTCAATTCAAATATATGCATATTTTTTTCATCACATCTGAAGACTCCCGTCTTTGAACATGACATTAATGTATTTTCGTGTTTTATTGTTTGTGTTATCTGTATATATTATGTTTATCTGGTTTTTGTGGGTATTATTGCTGATATTTTTCACAAAGTTTTATGACAGTAATAAATGAAATAAACTATTTGGTTTCAAATTATTCCCACTGAGGTCTCTGTATTCGGCATTTCATTTCCTTCCCCATTGAATTCTCTCATTTGGTTCAGCTTTCCTGGCACACATACATTCCCCGAGTTGGTGACACGTGGTCCCAATACCACCACACATTATGGTAATACAAGAAGTCCTGCCAACAACTCACCCCCAGTCTCCCAGTCTCTGTGGGCCGGCCACAGTGTCAGATGGCAGTGTTGTGGAAGGAGGAGGAGCCACTGGCGCCACCTGTTGCCATGTTGGGACCAGAATCTGTTGTGCCCGATTAGACCATGTCTGCTGGATGGCACAGACACAGTCAGTCACAGTCATACCATCAGAAAGATCACCATTCAAACCTACATATTTAAATCAGACCACAAAAAGTAAACTATATAGGCTGAATGTTACAGACAAACTGACAAAACAGATTACATATTCTTTCTTACCTGCGTAATGACTCCAGGTCGGATCTGTAAAGGCTGTATAGCAGGGGCTTGGGTCACCAGTGGCATGGCATTTTCCATTCTCACTGGGTAGCCATTTGGCTTGTTTGGATTTGGGGGGACTCCTGTATGTAAAGCAGCATGATGTGTAAGGACAAGATTTGTGAATGCGAGGCAGCCTACGAAGTCCCAGGTAGAGCCCTGCTGTAATGTCTTGAAAAAAGTACTTAACTTTACCAGTTTTTTTTATATATATATAATATTTACACAAACAGTATAGTTAAGTATACAAAACAAACAATGCAAAGGTCAATGGTTTACATTTACATTTTTTCATTTATCAGATGCTTTTCTCCAAAGCGAAGTACATCTCAGCGAAAATACAACTACTGACACTGACCATGGTTTTATAACTCAGTGCTACTGACACTGACCATGGTTTTATAATTGTAAGAATATCAATTTCACTTGCAAATAAAAAAAATTTTAACTACAGGTATTCAACTTTCAAAGGTTGCTATCATCACACTATCCAAATATACATGAAGGGGCAAAAAATAGAACTCAGTCTCCAGAGACTCATACCTTGAATGGCTGGGGGGCAAAGAATCAAGGCTTGCTGAAAAGAATCGTTACAGCCAAATTGTGCACTTCCTGTCTGCAACGATATCCCCGGATGCATCACAGAGGGAGCAGATGGTGCTATAGCCTGCAGGGTGGAAGAAGGGATGGCGATGGGGATATAAGCCTCTGTTTGCTGTACAGGAATGTTTACAATAAAAGGAACAAATCTGCCATGACAATTACAAGAATATGCCATTCAGGTAAATGAACAGATAAAACCATAAATAACTGCACTGTCAGCAATAGTCCAACAGATGGCAACATTGTAAAGCTCAATGACTGCAGTCAGGTAATGCAGAACTTCACAAAACAACAGGCGTTTCTTTCAATGCCTGCCAACACCTAAACTATTAATTAAATAATGGGCATAATTCATTAATTTTATTTACTGAATTATACTAAAGCAATCCATATCTGAAAAAACAAGGCTACAAGTTACACAGTAACTACATAAATTTAATATCTAATCTTGTAAATAATTTCCACATATGCAGGTTTGAACAAAAGAATAATGCTAACATGGAACCATGTGTTCTTTCAAGAAATGAAAGCCATTTGTTGTTTTATTAAATCCAGTGGATACAAAAATTTGAATCCATCTAAATTCAGATTCAAACAAAATCCAAACTTGTGTAACTACAATGTACTTAAGTGATTAAACCCAATTTTGCATTTTTTCTTATTGTATACAAAAAGAGTGGGGGGGAAGAGTAATGTGAAATATCCCCCCCCATGGCAAACTTTCTCCTTTACCTTCCAGTTTCTGAAAATGAGTGTAATATTAGTCAAAAGGCTGGTGACAAAATGAAAAACAATTCAATGAAAAACGAAGTGCTGTAATGATAAGTTATTCAGCTCTGGCAAAGCCCAGCCCAGCAATTCCATACTGTATGTTCTCGCAAACTTATTTCAGTACAACAAAACTGCAGAGTGAGGAGAGCATCATGTGAGTGCAGAATTGTGTAATGACCAATAGGCGGCCCAGGACTGCCTTTTTTTTCTTTTTTTTTTTTTTTAAATCACAACATCCACCACCTGAAACACACACCAGAAAGCATAGCTTTTGAACCAACAGATCTCAACTACAGCTGACTAGGTACTAACTGGTTCTGTGCTTGTTCAGATTATAACTGCCCTTCAAACAAGAGCAGGATGGATATACTGCATTACCCAAATAGCATTGCCCAACAATCGCATCCCATATTTCTGCCATGGCCAGTTCTATGAATCCTAATGGCCCGTTTTTGTTTGCAACGCATCCTACATAATGGCTTAGTTCATTCACATGCATCTGCATGCAGCACTCTTAGTCGCCTCTGCACAGCACCTGGAAAGAGAGCAAGTGACCATCCACTCACACAAACTCATTTCAATAACTGGGAGAGCTTTCACTCCCATGGTGAAGCCTCACTTTGTTACAGTAGCAAAGTGGAAATAACAAGGGGAAAGGGTCAGTGTAAACACAGCACTCACCGCAAGAGGCCACACAGTTTAAAACTACAAAGCACCCTTCTCCATCACACAATCTATCAGAGGGGGCTTACTTGTGTATGGACAGTGCCCATCTTGTTGAAAGCCACAGTCAGATTGCCTGCATTGGTCGAGCTGACAGGCCTCATAAATGGTGTCTTATTGCGGTTTATTACATCATACGTGTTGGACCGAGACCGGCACACATCCATGATGTGGAAACAAGATTTGACACTGGGGGAGAGACAAACGAATCTTGGTTAGTATTTATCAACTTAAGGAAAAAAAAAAAAAATCCTTTCATTTTTCTTAAATTCATGAGTAACTGGACTATACTGTATAATTTTTACTAGGAGCATTTAATTTCCAGTAAAATACACATTTGCAAGCTTGTAAATATTTCTAAAGAATTTCCAGCTTTAGGGATGGAAAGACATAACACTTTATTCTTCAGTTATTAATATGTTAACATTTTTAAAGCTTAGGTTAGAAAGCAGCACATCTAATGCTTTCCAACATAAACAATGAACAATTGATTTTACTCATCGGTATGACCTTAAAGAGAAGCATGCTCAGCATGTAGGACACCTGCGATGTTCGTTATCATGCAGGTCATGTCCCACAAAGCTAGCTAAAAAAAACAAAAAAAAGGCTGCAGCACTGCAACACTCTGCAGGTGCATTGCTTGAGAAGCAAAAAAGCAGAGGGAGAATAGGGCTGGGAGCAGGATCCTACTGGTTGCTTTGTGGGAAGTCCAGAAGGTGTTGCATTGTGACAAACGGGTGGTTCAGAGCTTCGTTTGGTGTGATCCTCTTCTCAGCATCGATCAACAGCATCTTCTTCAGCAAGCTGACAAACTCTCTCCGGTCAGCCTTCTCTGCCAACAAGTCACTTCCTTCCAAGTTCATCACCAAGTTCACCTGATGAAGTAGGTTGGAAGGATATGGGCAAATTATGATTTATACCAATATCCATTATGATCTACTTTTGATATGTGACACTTGAATTGTATTAGATACCACCGATCAATGCACAAATGTTTTCAGAGGCAACAATACACATAATACTTGCGCATCTGCAAACATATGTGCACACTTCGGCTATGGCCATCTCATTTTAACATTCAAAAACATGAACTTACTGCTTAAGCAAGGTATTTCCAATGCCTGCAGGGTCTAACTAATGAAAGCTTAAAGTCTCAATTTCACTACTTTCAGTGATATAAAATGAGAAAATACATCTGCTGTGCTGCATGACACAAACATGGGTATTAAGAGAAAACAATTGAAGATAAGCAGCATGTATTGCATTCATAACAGCTGCACTTACATGCGCTATATCATCCAAACAGCTGAAGATGTACTTCCTGGCTTCCTTTGACTTCATGCTTGTCTCAGCCTCATGTTCTTCTGTTGTCTGCAGAGGCAAAGCAAAGGGTTAAAATTGGGGCCGTCTGGCAGCTGTGGTCTCACGCAGAGCCCAGATGAGGCTCCCTGATTCAGAAGGCATGGCTGCAGTGGATGAGGCACACACCTTCAGTCTCCAACTAGCATAGGGTGAATCCGAATCCTTGCAGAAGAAACGGGTTGTTTTCGTCCCCAAATTCAGCAGCTGTTCACCGGGTAACCCTTGTGTCTGAGAAATGTAACGTATCTGTTGGGGTGAGGAGGAAAAAAAAGGAAGGGGGCATTAACCTTTTTAGCAAATGCCCTAATCCAGGCAAATGTACATGAGATACTGTCTATTTGTACAGAAGATTTTTTTTTTTTTTTTTAAATATTGCCAAACAGTTTTTAGTGCTGCAGTCTGCACCTTATTCCAAGGCAAAAAAAAAAAAAAAAAAAAAAAAAAAAACAGCCCCACCCAAACCCTCATACTCTGGAGAAAAGCACAGCATCCCAATCACACTCACCAGCCTTTTCACAGCTACTACAAGTTCCAGCTTTCAAAATATTTTGAGCAAATGTCAATATATGACTCAAGTTTCTATAAACGTCTAAACAGTGTTAATTTAATACTTCAACACTACTAACATTGGACTAACGTCTTTGTTTGCAATCAACATTCTCGGCACAAGAAACATTCGGCTGAAAGCAAACACGGCCCCTGTAACTAAGATGTGGCCTGTGTGATGTCAGGGTGATAAAAGTATATTTAACAGTCAAGCTCATGGAATCCTTCACCCCTGAAGAAACAGAGGTGTTAAAATTCAGATTTCCATTAGCAGCATGGTGTCACTGCAGCGAGTGACCAAGGTAAGCACTATGGCATTCCAAGATTTCTCATGCCATCTCCCTGATTTTCACCACAGGTGCCATTTCAGCAGCTCAGTTGTGCCCATACTGGTTAGAAGATTTGACAATCTTTTTTTTTGTGTTGCAAGACCCCTCACAAACATTCAAACTCACATTTTTACTATGTATAATGTGTAAATGAGTCAAAGCCATGAATGAGGCTATTCTGAGATTGACTCCCCTTCTTAATTCAACTGTCCAGGCCGTGAACCAAACGGCTCCGCTACTTAAATGGATAAGACAATACACTTCATCCCATTGTACCACATAGGTACACAATTAAATATGTTCATTCTGTTCACAGCCCACAAGCGCAATTCACTTGCCCTGAAAACAGACACCGGTTGACTTGCGCAAACAGACCATTCTTCAACCCCTTACGTAAGTCGAAATTTACCTACGTCAGATTCCCTCTCCCCCCGTTACAGAACCCAGCCTTCTCATTTCCTTTGCATTTGTTGCAAACACGAGTATAAAAAAAATTACACAAAATTTTTTTTAGTAAATGTCAGACATTAAACACTAGTAAGACATAGGCCTAGTCAATTAAATTTTTACATTTCTATAAAGCATAAATTTAATAAAGACTACCGCATACAGTACATGTACGATACTGTACTATGCGTGCTTACCTTACATCTAGTCATATGCTGGCACACAAAAGGGTGCTGCTGTTGTGTAATTTCTAATTTTTCCATCTGTTATTGGACCTTGATGTTTCTTCATAATTGTTTTCATGCTAGCTGTTCCTTTCATGTGCTCCTTTATACGTGCAGCATCTTTCACCATCGTATTCAGTCGATACGGCTAAACCTGGTTCGCGTGCTATAGACAATCTTTGCCCACCTTTACGCTTCCTTATTATGTCTAATCTCCAAATCAATTGTTGTATGCTTGCAAGATTGCTCTCGTTTTTCCTTCAAGCGCACGTTTACCACCAAGTATTATAAATAATAAAAAGAGTGGAAAATATGCAAAAAAGCACTAAGGAAAAGAGATGCGATCACAGCTCAAAACACACGAGAACTGGGAAGATGCAGCTTCCTGCCTTGTCTGATTACGCCGAATTGCGCGTAACAAAAAAGCGCTATCCGTACATAACATGTATGCCTGGAATTTAAGTAACTATAGACTTACTCAAGTCGAATTTATGTAAACAGAGGTTTATCTGTATACTGGGATGCTGCTGTCTCATGGCTAAAAAGCTTGAGATCTTGGTTTTACTAAAGAGCCACTGTTTACACACAGCAGCAAAAAAACCACTCAGAAAAGAGAATAAGGTATGTCTATGAGGTTATCCAAGACTGACAAAGCTGTCATGTCCTGGAAGGCATACCACCAGTATTTCAAAATAATCCCAACTCTCGGCTCTTTGAATTGTGGCAAGCTGACTCATGTTTAAGGAGTGGAGTCTAAAGAGGATGGGCAGTTAATTCACGAGTGAAGCAATGAGGGTGCATGGATGGATATAGAATTCAAGCACAGTTGTAGCATGAGGTGTGTCTGTGAAGTGAGAAGCTGTTGATCGGCTTGGGCAGAGGAACCCTGGCTCACCACTATAAATATATTCTGCTGTGTGAGGTGGAACTAGAACCCCGAAAGGAACAGGAGCCAGGAACAGCCAGCCAAAAGTGCTCAACCTATCGAGACTCATCGTGACTGCACTCATGGGTGACACCCCACATCACACAGAAGTTTTCTTTAGGGTTCTCCTTAGGAGATAGATATATTTAAACAAGCAGATAAGGGGAACACTTTATAAACTGATAAAACACGGTAGTTGCAGTAACATTAAAAACTAATGCTGTTGGACAATGGTTATAACATAATGGCAAAAAAAGTTACAACAGCAAACAGCAAGGCTAACCCCATGATCAGAGTATGGTGAAGACAGGCAGTCTGGACTCCAGGTACCCCAAGAGTGGCATTTACCTCACCCCTCCACATGTAACCTGAAGCCCTAGGACAAGGCCCTGGCAGACATGCTAATAAAGGGCACACCGCTAATACAGCAACAGCTGCCTGTCGTATCGGAGTAATCGTAGGCTTGGCCAGACAGACATGCAGCTCTTGCACTATTAGTGAGACAAAGAAGGCTGAAGCAGGGCTAATCTCAGCCTGCTATGTGTTGTGCTCATCAGCACATCCACAGCAGGGGAGGGGATATCACCCCGCACCCTCTGTACACTCCCTCCGCTCACCCCATGCCTCTGGATGAATGCCGCTACTGCTAAAAGCCATCTATACTTTGGCTGACTAGTAAACTTTAACTTGTACCACCCATATACATTTGACAAGGTTGGATGCCTCCTGGACTCCAGAGGTGCAAAATCCATTTTTTTTTTTCCCGTGTGTACAAAACCAAACCAGGAGGGCTAGAGTTGCTACTGCTGTTGCTTTTTTCTGAGCTGGAAAACTGTGAAAAATGACACCAAGCTGGGGACACTGGAAATATTTTGGCTTCTACACGAGAGCTTTGGAAATCAATGCAGGCCTGAGGTATAATGTATGGGCTGGAGGGATGAAAAAGGGGTTTGACAGCTGAGCTGCAGCACATTGCTCCCCATGGCCAATCACTTGAGATGAGGCTGAAATACTTGAAAATGAAAACACTGCATGAATGACCATGCTGGGAGGACCACCCACCACCTCCCACTCTGCTATATTTCTCATAGCTTCACTGTGCTGGCATTTCACCAAGTTCCCCACAGATCACCAGGAAGTACTGCACTAATCTGGGCCTGTTTCTGCTCATCCTCTATCTTTCTATTCACCTCCCACCCTGGCACATGCTGACATGCACGTACACGCAACACCGCACATGTGCACATAAACACACAGACACACACCCATCTGCACACATACTCAGCTTTGTACCTTAACACCGTGCTGCCTAAAATATATTTTTAGTTGAGAGATTTTTTTTTTTTTTAATTTTACCAAAGTACATATGTATGCATGTGTACTGAGAGCAGTAATGACAGAAGAACTGATGTATGTTTCATAGTAACATTCAAAATTACTAAATCTGTACACACAAAACAAATCCAAGGGCTTAGGTAACATCTGGTTCTTTTATCGTGTTCCTGTGAGAAACTGCACACCATAGGCACATGACACACACTGTATATGAAGAAGGGGTTTTAAGGAGCCTTGCACAGTGCAGTACAGAGAGTTCTGTAGTAATGAATACCTTCAAAACAGGTAATTCAATGAAAGATGCAGGCCTGAGCAATACCACTGCAGGGCTGCCAGGGAGCAGTGTAGAAAAGGGCGGTGGTGCCCCTACATCCATCCGGCCATTACCTGATCATATTCCAGTGCTCCCGGGTACAGCGGCCATCCAAGGAAAAGCTCCGCGATCACACAGCCCAGTGACCACATGTCTATGGCTTCACAAAACGGCAGCCCCAAAATGATCTCTGGAGCTCTGCAAGGGAAAACGGAAAGCAAGAGAAATTAACATAGTTACACTTTTCATCAGTCTGTATGCACACAATACAGTAGCCAAGTTTCAACGTGTTGACCAGCCAACAGTTCAAGAACTATGCACCAGTGTGACTTGTCACTTTTGTAAATATTTACTTTATTATTCATGGCGTCTCAATTTTTTTAACCACAGGTATCAGAAAAGGAAGCAATCAAGGTAAATGTGGCAATACAGTACAATATCACATACACTTCACAAGAAGTCATCAGCAAACATTACTTTCTGGTACTAAGCAACCTGGTAACAAAGAAAAAAATGGCCCTGCAAGCAAGGTGCAGAGGACACCTGTGACACCAAGCTTACGCTGTCACAGCACTCTCTTCTCCTCTTACACACCGGTAGGCTGCCGGTAAGCTGGATGGCTCTAGCTACAACCGGTTTTATGTTTGCTTAACAGCTGCCTTGGAGATGCAGGAAATATGGGTTACCTGCTGATGATTATGACATTAAAAAAAACATCTCATTGAGGAGCATTACAGTGCCTGCATTTGAGGCCGTCCAGGTGTCACTTGTTGCACACTTTTACCTTCACATCTCTGGAAGATCAACAATCCAAGAATCAGTGATTTGAAAATAGCTGTTGCAACGGCAGTAACTTTATTTCTGTATTTGTTTCATTTTTAAACCAAAGTTCAAAAAAAGTCTTACAATAAAAAGTCAAACTGGCAGAATGTGTTTTTTAATACCCAATGCAGTTTCAGGATGGAGTAGTTAGGTGAATGCTTCATAAACATGTCTTGCCAGATCCAACAAGTACTTTTTCTATGTGATGGTGGAATCCTGAACACTGGACTCTCTAAGAAAGCGTCTTCCATAGACCGATGCCTCAGTAGGGGGCCTGGCTACACAACAGGATAAAGTAGGCTGAAACCAAGGACGGCTGTGACACTGCCGACTCTGCAAGAGCAGGTGTGGGCAAGAAGCCAGTGTAAAATAGCTGACAGAGATGAGAATATAACCAGCAGCTGAGGGGATCTCCTAAACAAAATAATACTTAAGACAGACAGGCTGTGTAAAGGACAGTACCAAAACATAAGGGAGAACCTCAGCTGTGGCTCGTACAGCTATCTTCCTCCTTTGACTTGAGGTCAAAATAGCATAATGGAGAAATTAAAAATAAACTTCCACAAATGTACCAAAAACCCCAATTAATGCAACTGAAAGTTTCCTTTTTTGACTGAGTGCGCATCAAGTCTATTAGAAGTCCAAAAAAAAAAAAAAATCAAGACAGAAGTGACCAAAAAATAGCAGACATTCTAGCTGGAATATACCGTACTATCTTTGCTCCTTGGAGCTGCTTCTCAGTTACACACAGCACAATCCATCAGTCAGAGACTTTCTATTGGGGCTGGGGAACCAGTAAATTATCCTGCATGAAGAGCACATTAAAACAGCCTCTCTCAAGAACTGATATGCATTTGGAAACTAAGTCAAGACATCAACAAGTGACAAGGCTTTTGGCTGAACCAACTGTTCAGCGGAGCAAAACCCACAATCAAACCTGACAAAGAAGCCCATCTTATTGAAGACATGACCTTTCCTGCCTAGTTACACATGCAGGTACAAAAGCACAACAGGTACAAATATGTCTAGGAAGGTCATAAACTATAGATTGGCATTATTACATTCCTGTAATTTCTGAACATCATCATCACACAGACACCATAAAAGCTTATTAGTGACATATACCATTTTACAAGAATGTTTCGAGGCAGGTTCTACTCTGCATGGGGTCTTGCAAGAGTTGCAGCTGTTACAAAGAAACCGGCAAGGTCTCAAACTTCAGAAGCACAAAAAGGGCAGCTAGACCAAACAGAAAAGGCCGAGGACCCATTTTGCAGCCCATAAACCTACAAAACCTTCCCTACGTGTCTTCAGGTGGCCGAAAGCCTGCCAACTTTCTCATGTGTCCCAGGGTCTTTGAAAGACAACACTGAAGAAGGGGCACATGCAGCTTTGGCAAGAACCCATGTCTGACTAAAAAGCCCAAAGCCTAAATATAGATTTAGTTTCCACTGCTACAGAGCCCAAGAGAAAGTACAACGGACTGAAGAGAAACTACTAAGAGGAACTGTGGGTGAACTGTTACTTGTCACATTGTACTTTAGTACTGTCTCTCTTTCAGCGAGGAAGGTGAAGGGTTCCACTTAAGTCGTGTTCATCTTATTGCTTACAGCAGAAAAGAGCCAACCAAGCCTCCCTCAACTGACAAAGCTGAGCTCTAACTCGCACATATATACAATTACCACAACTACACAACATAAATTTTCCACAGTGCTCAATGCACAGAAATGTCAAAACCACTCAACAGAACTGTCCAGGGCTGTAGAGATAAAATAAACACCATGGTATTTCAGTTTCTGGTTACAGCACTTCAGGTCACCATGGAAACAGTGGTTATCACAAATTTACCAATGGCCATAAAAAAAAGAAAAAACCCAAGGCCTGTAAACTACTTAACAAAAAAGAAAGGTAAGAATGGCAGGAAAGCAGGAGAATGACAATATGAAGACCCCACATTCTGAATTATGAAAAGAAAAACACAGAAGCAGCCTTCAAAAGCAGCTAGATGAGATCAAAGGGAGATCCTGCACTGAAACTTTTCCCCACAAGTGAGTTTTCATTAAAAAAAAAAAATTGTATAATGCAAAAAGCTGGAACTGTGCTTGAAACAGTATATACTAAGTGCTGTATGGAGTAAAGCCCATACAACACAGCACACTAAAAATTAATGTGAAGATGTTAAGTCTAAAAATTTGCTGTAAAAGTTCAAGTAAGGAAGGTACAGTTACGGTCAGTATGTCAAGCTGTGGAAAAGAACCGAAAAATATCGAAGTATAAACTACTAAGCAATCAATGAATACAAGAAAATGAAAGTAAAACTTGAGACAAAGTTTTCTTTATTTTTGCACCTAAACCAATCATTTCAATACTTTAATATAAGAGGACATTTAAGGAGGGGGGGGAGGGAAGAAGAAAAAAAAAAAACAAAGCTCTCCTTGGCAGAGGCATTGTATGTGATCTACACGACAACCTTATGGTACATGTCAGAACCTTCAGAGACTAGTTCAGCGCACCCTCTACCATATCCTGCCCCCTCCTCGATGGAGAGAGCCTATACCATCTTCTTAATTTAAAGTTCTTTGTTCATCTACAGGTATGAAGGACTTGGGGCCTTCCTGTCTCTCCCATGGGTTGGCCAACCTGGCAGACTGGGAGCAGAACAAAACAGAACTGAAAGCAAGAAGGAAGGGGCAGACTAAGTGCCACCTCTATATGACAAACAAGAGGAGGCCTCTCAGAGCGCAACAGCAAGACAAACACAAAGGCAAGGTCAACCAAACGGAATGCGATATGTACGATGGAAGAAAGTACAAAGTTCGAAGCCATTAATGTCAGCTTGTGGGAAGAAAAGCAAAACAAAGAGTAGGCCAAGACTTGTGGACTTGTGCAGTCTTCATAGCTCCTGCAGTACACAGAGCAGTGAAGAAGTTCCCCTGTGGATACTGGGACCAAGTATACCCAATGCAACCCCCTGCATTCATCTGCAGCACTCACACCCAGCAAGACCAGCAAACCATTCACAGCCAGCTCTCAGCAACAGCATAAAAGCCCCAGTGCCCACCCTTCCAGAATAGCCTGTGGTGCCCACACAGTGTATTCTGATGTAACACAGCGTTCTGTGGCCACGTGAGCAACTATTTCCAGCATTAAAACACACTAGACCATTCACAGAGGGCTTTCCATTAATTCTGGGGTGGAGATGTTGGCAGGAGTATAACGTTCACAGAAAACTCAGCTGCCAGACTTTTACATTTGGTCAACCCAAGTTCAATGAACCAGCAATACCATATGCAAAATATAGAGCAGAGGGCTAAAACTGAACATGCAACTACACATCTTCACTACAACAATTGCTGGGCAAACACAAATCATAAAAGGAAAAGCTTTATACCAAATCAAAAAATCCTTACATAACAGTTTTCACAATCCTTGTGTTTAATTGCAACTTAGGGTATTTATTTCATACCTAACATTCCTTTGAGATAAGCAGTTTGTTAAAGTTTTCAATGTATTTCCAACCACAATGAAATGGATACAGCATTGCAGAAAGCAGGTTATCCCAAGGAACCCAAAAAAAGCACCACTAAAGGCAGAACTATAATTGTGCTGCATTAAATTTCAACCAGAAAAAGAACAAAAAGTGGTTGCTCACTTTAATGATTAGAGCAATCAATTTTTATGAGGCGTATCTGACTTATTACAAGCTTACCGACTCTTAGGAGTTACTAGATTGATTAGAAAAGGAGCAAACCACGACTTAAGACCTTCTCCAGTCAGTCATCTAATTAAAAAAAAAAAAAAAAAAAAAAAAAAAAGTTTTGCGCCCAGCTCTGCAGCCATGTGATTCACATTAAGCAAATATTTTATGAAACAGGTTTTAATCATGCAACCACAAAGATCTCATCGCTCAGTTCTGATGCCATGTACCAGCAAAGGCACCCTTGTGTCTTCCATGCATCATCATACTGAGAAAGAGCAGCACTGAACTGCAGGCTTCTGTTCCATAAAAGAATGAAGAAACTATCACAGGATCTGGACACTACCAGGCAATTTGTTTTCTATGAACTGAAGTGCAAAAGAAACCTGCTGTAATAACGAGTGCCTTCTTGATTCCCATCAGCCCACCTGGGCCGTGTCAGTTCACTGCACTTTCAGACATTCGAGATGGTGGTCTTCAGGTCCATCAGCAGCAGAAAGTGCACAGTGCCTGGCGTGCTAAATCTCAGGACATTATGGCAACTGGAGACCTCAGTATGGTCTTTTAACAATGCTGAGACAATGAAGAGTGACATGCACTGAGGAACAGCATTTGATGGCAAGTAGCAACATATGGTGGAAGACACAACAGATGAGGCCAGATTACATTCTTTGGCACAGATGCTCATGATACCACGGAAAAGAACTGCTGTCGCTTCTGCTGATCATACCATCTACCTTTGACAAGAAGTGGCAACAAAATAGGTCAATTTATTTTAGTTACTACTGCATACTGCACAACTTTGGCTCAAACCAAGGTGAGAACATATAGAATACACAGTAAATGAGATAACAGTTTAATACACATACAGACAAAACCCAAGTTTTAGTACTTGATCAAGAAAGGGAAGCTGGTAAAAGCTACTCTTCTTGAGAAGTGAATGAGAAGGCAGTACACACAGAATTTGACCCCCATGTTCCAGTAGCACTCCTCTGCTCCACACTTATGGCACCAGGTCTGCATTGGGCACCAAAAATAAAGTCGGGGGAGCTAACTGACAGCTGTTCACATCCTTTCAAACATCTTTTTCAGGCATGCCCTGATCAACTGTTGCTCATAAGAGGGCTAACTGGTTTGTAATGACCAGAGGAATCCTGCCATCAACAATGGTTATACCCAACACTGGTGTAACATGACTTACATAACCAACTCATGAGAAAGCAATACCAAGACCAACTTTTGAGCTAAAAACTAGGCACATGTGAAATTCCTAGGTCAGCAGGTGGGGGAACCCCAAAGGCCCCAGTGGAACCACTCCTGAAAAGGGCATTTAAGGACTCCCCATCCGTCAGACAACCACAGCTGCTACACAGACATGAATAGGGGCTTTATAACCAGAGGTGGGGTGGAGGGGGGAGAAAAAAAAAAAAGGGAAAATACTGTTGCATAACTGGAAAAAGGAGTGCCAGTAAAGCTTTTTAACAGAGGCTAAAGATCAAAGTTAGGATCAAAGCTGTTGCCTGACATTGTGTTCCATGCAGGTACCACTTGGAGAGGGAGCTGTGGGAGCTTGCAGGGAATGCTGAGTGGAAAGGTCTTCCCTACTTCCAGTATTTGTGGGGCAATGTCTCCCATCTGGAATAGAGCTGCTTTTACCTCCCATAACCTCCCAGGATGGAAATGCTGGCAGCAAGGCGCTCACCGTCTGCCGAGCCGAAAATGAAGCACAGGGCAGAAGTTTCTTGGCAAATGGAGGTGCAGTTTTCAAGTCCAAAGACTGCCAGGTCTCACAGAAGTACAGAACTTGTGTGTAACCAGTGAACTGGAGCTCAGTAGCGGCACATAAAAGCAGTTCTGTTCCAAAAGGTCACAGGTCCTTTTCTAATACATCCCTGTGTAAAAGAACTGGACAAAAAAAAAAAAAAATTCTGCCAACAAACATGTAAGTCTTTGTTTTGTTTCCTTTCTTACAACCACAATGAATTAAATGGCACTGCGCAGTGCTTAGACACAAAAACATTCCATTTTGGCCTCAGAACAAGATGTACAGGTCTGCTAGACATACCTATACTCCTTTCGGAGAATGAGTGCACTCCCAACCAGCTGGCTCCCCGGACCCACGTTCTTCTATTTATGCAATCCCAAAAAATCCATAAAGCCTCTTTTGATTCTAAGTTCTATTCACATGATCAAGGGGAGCCTCATTGTTACTTTTCTTTATATTACAGAAATGTAGGTACTACGCTGTCAATGTCATTAACTATCAACTTACCTCATACTCATAACCTTGAATGAGTTAAAGTAAAAAGGTTTGTTTCTATGGCTCAACAACATTCACAATTATCACAAAATAATAATTTCAATTCCTGGAATAAAGGCTAAAGCATTCCGTTTCCAAGCTGAGCATGTTCTCACTGACTCCAGTTGGTAGGAGCCCAGGGGTGTCAACACGATGGCTGCTGCGATCCAGCTGGAGCTCTACAAGACACTGGAGCCAAGGCTAAGTGCCTTAAAAGCTGAACACCACAAAAATCCATACTTTATCACACAGGAAGTGCTGACGTGTCAGAAATTTTGAGGTCCAACAGAAGTCAGATAGAAGGGACTTCAAGACCTTAGAAAACGGGGAGATCAGCACAAGAGCAGAGATTTAAAGCTTGGGCAGCCCAAGAGTCTGGCGGCCGTGCCAGTCCCCAAAGACACATGATCAGTACAGCACAGAGTGAAGCTTTCAGGCATTCATTAGCATGAGAAGAATTCTGCACGCCACTCAAGGGTGGCTATAAAAGGCCTATCTGCACAGAACGAATAACTCCCAGCCATACAAGTAGCACAAGATACTGTCTCTAAGCTTGTGGGGGGCCAAGCATTGTCACCATGTTGGCTGTTAAAAGTCTAATAGTTCCTTATGCAGCACTGCACTAATATCAGCTTTCATAGATCCTTTTCCGTTATAATTACACGCAAATGTGCGAGTTAGAATCTGCATTATTTAATATAAAATGAACCTTCTAAAGCTAACTGGGTTTTGGAAAGAGGCTGCCAGCACTTTAGAACATCCCTTTCCCGCATGCAACAAAAGCCAAGGGTACAAGGGGTTCACATTGAAAGCTGCAGAAGGACTCAATAGGGTGTTCAAGTCAGGAGACTGCTCAGTGACTAAATGAGTCATTGACATATGCGATTCAAAAGAGAAAAAACAAGACCGGTCCTCCTTTCTAGCATGTCTGGGTCAAGAACTGAGATTCAACGTGACAACCAGTAATAAAGAAATTTCCCTTAAGACACCGTATCCCTTCAGGATAGACTAATCAAACCTTTAACCTAAAAAAAACCTTGATGTTCAGATTTTTAATGTGTCCATCATTGTCATTTCAGTAACACTAAAACAAAACTGTGTTTAAATAGCGTGTGCAAATTGGCAGACGTATGCTAGGGCAGCAGCCTAGCTGAGTCCACACTATTAACTAAATGGGCATTCACAATTCAAAAATGTGATCTCAGGCTTCAAAAATACACTTCTGATCCATACTGGTACAGGGTGGAACATCCTGTATTAGAGAATTTCTGGGTGTAGAGTAACAAGTGCCCTGTGCACAGAAGAGCTGAATAGTGAAGTTTTTTCGGAGGTGACATCACACGTTCACTAAGTTGGCCCTCTGTTGCACCAGCAATCGCACCACACAGGGTCAAGGAAAACATGTTCTGATGCAGGTCTAAGTGAGGCCCCAATCCTGACCCCCAGTCTTCAGAAGAGGAGGAGGCTGAACATGAGAATGTAGCAACACCCCCTTCCCAGGGGAAACGTAATCCACACACCCTGACGGTAGCCTAAATTATTCAGAGACCAAGTGTTGGCTCCACTGAGGTGTTACAGAGCTCAGAGCACGGGTCAATCCAGGCACGGGGCGCTGGAAAAAACAAAATGGCCCGTACTTCACACACAGGCCACACTAGAACTCTGTTAACTGAGGGTTAGTCACTATGAAATGTGTCAGACACCTGTGAGATATTTCCTGCACAGCACATTCAGATCAGACTAGGGGCCCTTGCCTCATACCAAGGGTATTAAAAACAGGTAAGCTGTTTTCAATAAATCTACTCAGTGGTGATCTGAGTGTATGGGGTGGCTGAGGCAGACCAAATACTGACACACATAAAATACACTTTACAAAGCTGAGAACTCAGTCTATGCAACAAAAGTAATCTTAAAGAAAATATTGACACTGTTCCTACTAGCCACAACTCCACACATTAGGAACTGGGAGCAAAACATCTTTTTTAACTAAAAGATGGACTTACAGTTGTGAAGCAAGTGGCCTTAACAGTTCAACAGTATAAAAATGTACCGTTTTGTCCCCTCAAGGGTTAATTTTGTAATATCCTTTCCACATTCTCAAAACAGACTGGAAGAGAGAGGAGGGAGGGGGGGAAAAACAAAAACCACACAGAGGATGTGAAAAAACAACGAAAAAGAACATCACTTTTACTTCTCATAGGCTGTGCACTGATCCAATGTATATCAGCTCATCCAGGCTTGATACAGCATGCTATCAGTACCCCCACCGGTCACTCATACTTGTTGATTCTACAGAAACACAAAATATTCATAATAAAAGTTTAGTGATTATAAATAAATAGCTAATGCCTTTATCCAAGGCATCTTACTATGTTATTTTTGCTGACTAAATTATTTACAACTACATGCCCATTTATACAGCCGGGTAATTTTTCTGTGGATTTTACAGACCTGGGGATTTCAAGCACCCAGACTTCTTGATTCTTTATTTCTATATTTACAGGTTGAGTGCATCTTTTGTTCTTTCTAACTTTTAGTGGAGCAATTTAGGGTATTTTGGTGAAGTGTACAACAGCAAGTAGGGAGAGTCCAAGCAAGAACCTTCAGCTTACCTGCTGCCCCAATGCACAAACAAGGTGCATACATTTTATTGTAGACATAAAGCCCAATTTTGTAAAATATTCAAGGCAAGTCAAGCAGTTAATCTTCATATTTATTCTACAAAAGAAATAAGCATGTCTTATTTGTTTGCCTCTTGCTGCTAGTGATTGCAGTGCCCTAGAACTTTCTGTTAAGACAATATACAAAACCAGCTACAGACCAAGCTTTAGGAAATAAAATTAGACTGGGACTAGCTGAACCAGTCTTCAACCACTAGGCCACAGCACCCATTCCAACCACATCCACAGCCTCTCATCTCACTTTCCACTTAGGAACCTTTTTTGGAGGGTTAGCGTGTTCAACAGAATGTTCAACGTGGCGGACAAACACACATGGCCACACAGGACAAAGATTCAATAAAACAAAAACCTTCCAAACAGCAGAAAGCCTAGCAACACATCTGGTTTGAAGAAACTTTAAAAACCAAAACAAATGTTTTACACAAGCACAGGACATCCACCCACTTACTGGTAAAACCCAAGCCTGCGTGTTCAGCAGCCTTTGCCATCTGCAGTTACAAAGGCAACACGAGAGCTGCTCTGGAAAGCATACCATCTGGTAAACGAGGGTTGCCTCACATAACCGTCACCACAGAGCAGCTACAGAATGCAGGGCCATTTTGTAGAAGCTAAGGGATCTTAAAATGTATTAATTTATCCTAGTTTATCATAAAGAATTCATTTAACAGGAACGATACCAAGAAGTAACATCAAGAACATGTATTGCGTTTCTGTTTCCAGGACACATTCTGGAACCTCATGCACTTATGTGAGTCACAATGTGGTGTGGAGGTTTACAGGTCTCCTTTTGGACCACAACACCTGTACGTACATACATGGGGCCTTCTTAGCACACTTATGAGGCACATGTACCAGATACACAAGTATACAAACTACCCTTAGGTTTTTATTTATCCAGAATACCAGTTCCATGTTTGAGTCACTGGACCTTATGTCAGATACTTAAGCACTATTTTAAGGTCACATAATCTGAAAAAAGCCCCTAAAATGTTCCCTTGCTACCACTAACATATCTGAACCAAGACATTCTATGGTGACGTGAAAACTTGAAGTCATCCAAGACCAAATTCTTTGCCAAATCACTAAATGTCAAGAAATAAGTCCTTGACAAATACCAGTGGGATATCTCTGACCGTTAAGGGGTAAAAACAAGAGGTTAGGTAAAGGAAAGCAGGGTTACATGTCATTTCCTCAAGGTACCTAGAATTTTCCTTCAGCTCAGTAATTCCCAGGATCTTTTCTCAGAAACTTGAAAAAACACCCAGAGCTGCTCTAAGCCTCATGAAATTTTAACAGTCATGAATAAATCATTAACTGATCCACTTCCCCAAATGGTGAACAAAACCAAAAAGAAACGTGATGCAGCCTGATTGGTCATGAGCTTCTCTAATACATGCTCAGCTACTGGACCTGGGCGGCAATTTAATTCTACTGAAGAAACAAGAGGCTTGCAATGATGTAATATCAAATAAAACTATTTGTGATGACAAAACTGTCACACAAACTGTTGTTATTGAATAACAGCTAAAGTTTGGACATAATTATAGCCCAACAAAACCACCAAAAGAAATTAAACCCCATCGATAAGCTTTGTCAGCATTTCTCCAATTCGAAAAGATAAACACTTAAACTTTGATGTTACTGTAAAACATTTTCATTTAAATGTAACACATTTGAAGAGATCAATTTTATTGAAACTACTTAAACCAATTTAACTGTCTATTAGAGATTACGGAAGCCCACCGGTAAAATCTGTTACTGGGATTTAAAGAATTGTTCTTGTTTTTAATTAATCTATTAAGATGTGTTTCTTACATCATCTAACCAAATGGATAATATATTGTTGAACTGGTGCTTTCAGGTTTCAATACAAGATAGATGCTAAATGACACCAGGTAAATCCTAGCTCTTGGGACTCAAAATACTATGCCTGAGCACCTGATAAAATGAAGAGGATGGATTATTCATGGAAAATGTTTCACACGCTGAAACACAGGTACTTCAATACCATGAAACAAAGGACCAGAGTGGGGCCATCTACATCTGCCTAAAACAGAGACAGCAGGCTGAGTGTGAGTGAACAGAATCTCCGTTGGACCTATATCACCACTAATTGGCAGAAACAATAAACTGCTTACCTTTCGTGAGCTCAGCTGCACAGCAATTCAAAGAGCAAAAGTGCATTTGCTTTGAAAGAGCAGCAAATAAAATGAAGAGAACTGAAGCAATTCAAAAATAATGAGAGCAGTTGACTCAAACCAAAAGTATTTTTTGCCATTTTGAATGTCAGCACTCACTTTCAGTGCAAGCTTATAAAATAGTAGAAATAGGCTTGCTCACACTCTGGGGACTGTAGCATAATTAACTGTAATTTGCAGCTCCTTGCTGACATTTCTGTTTTAATGTGAAGACAAATTATGTGATTGAGAGGAAAAAACAACTAAAAGAAAAAAGTAAAATCTTTGGGAAAACCTGCAGGACTATTCATGCTTGAAAAAGATGTTAAACCAATTAAAGAGTTCTTCTGCAAGGAATACAAAACTTGTCAGTTTGTCACTAGGGGCGCCAACATTACGCAGCGTACATTAAGCTTTAATTAGAAAGGCGGGAAGAACATGGCAAAGTCTGTAGTTCAAGAAAGACTGTCTTCATGTGAAACGGCAAGAGAACTTCCCTCATCTCTACTGCGCCGCACTGTGCCTCCGCCCTGCCGCAAGAGCAAACAGGAAAAAAAGCTGACATTGGAACATGCTGACCTTGAACTAGAGAGTGACCTCAATAGCATTTGGGTTCTGTCTTATTTCCTTCCAACTGCCAGAGAGCCTCACCATCTATAGTAGTCAACAGGCACTGGCCACCTCCCATTGGCTATTTTAAGGAGATCCCCAGTGAGCATGTGTACAGCTCTCAGCGGAGGAGTAGCAACCGCAGTGCTATGATCAGCCATGCAGGCAAAGGGAATCAGAGTGGGGAAAGGGAAGGAAAATCAACGGGACCTGTGGAATTCTGGGTATTTTCTGTCCATCAATTCCCCAGCCTGTCTCACCTACAAGTAGACAAGAACACACTGTGAGCAGAGAGCAGATTCCGAAGCACACGTCTTTTTAAATGCGGTAGTTCCACTAGGAACCTTAACATTCAGGCCGCTACACAAGGAGACAATGGTTGCATTTTGTTTTTCACATAATTAAAAATCTGAGAAGCCAAAGAAAAGAAATCTTGTGGTTTCCATTTAATGAGTAAACAAAGTTGAAATTAAACTATTCAACAGAATAAGTTAAGTAAACAA
The DNA here is from genome assembly GCF_900964775.1 of Scleropages formosus. NCBI lineage: Eukaryota > Metazoa > Chordata > Actinopteri > Osteoglossiformes > Osteoglossidae > Scleropages > Scleropages formosus. Next base: position 17,318,060 of record NC_041816.1, read on the forward strand.
GAAAAAGATTTCAGGCTTTTTTTGGTGCTCACAGTTGTTTTGAAGTAATTCAATAAAGAAGCAAAAAATACCCACAGCAAACTGCAGAGGGAACTTCTTAATGTCCCTTTCTACAAGCGCCACAGATGAAAATACCCTATTTACACGACAACATCCTATGACTGTATTAAGAATGAGTACTAGCAATTCTGGGGAAATGGTAACACGTTGCTAGAGGCTGAGCTATATTATGATAATTTATAAATAGAAGTCAGTGTTATCCACAATATGAAGCAAAATGCCAGCAACCTTTTAGCTTTAGTATATCATTAACAAGCATCACAAAAAACTAGACAGATATTTTAATGTGTGTTTTTATTATTTGAAATTATTACATGAGCAAGAAGTTCTCTTAACTACTGGTAAACAATTTAGCTTACATCTTCTTAATGTGCTTTACTGGGTTTAAGTTTACTGTGCAGCGCTAAGTTGTTACCCTTGTACTAATTTGGTCTCAATTCTTCAGTAGCTGTTCACAGTAACTATACTTATACAATTGCAGTTTACATACTGATAAAAGCTGAAATTCAGTGGATTTGTAAACCTGAGTGCACATTTCCACTGCAGGGCAATGTGCAGCACTCAAGGTAGTTTTGCTGGTTTCAGACTACTGCACATAAATAATATGGTTAAAAGACAGCAAGTAAAATACCCTATTTAGCCATGGACAGCTACTTTAAACTTGGACCAGATCTGACCGAGAAAGAGCAACACCCTAAAATGTGTTTTTGTGTTGTTCCTTAGCCCGTGTTTTATTTCTCCAATAAAACAATCATGATCAAGCCAAAACAGCAGAAATTGTGCTTTGGCTGGACACTGATATTGCTTACAGCACACAAGTAAAAGGGAAGCAGGTCTGTATCACAGCACACAAGACTGTCTGAACACAGTTTACACCTATCAGCACCAAGGAGCAGTGCTATTCTTCTACAAATTAATTAATAAGCATTCTCAGAAGGCTGTCTTCATTATCAGCTGGTCTGTTAGATGCATGCAGCATGCTGCACTAGATTGTATCGGGGATTAACCGTGCCCAAAGGAAGGCCTAGCAGGCCACATCTGCACATTCCGCACAACTTCCTCCCAGTCTTCAAAACTAAATACAAGGGTTCTTATTCTATTTTGAGTCATTTCCTGAAACAGTGTGCATTTACCAGAAGTGAGCAAGTGATCGAAAAGGGACGAGGGGACGCAGAGTGTAAAACTGGAAGCCTTCGGCTGTCTACTCAGACTGGGGCAGCATAGCCAACAAGCTCTATGGGAAATCCTTCTCACTAGAGGATCTGGTACATTTACAAATTTTAACCAGTACTTTTTTTTTTTTTATTAAACTTTACAAACCTATCAGCAGGTGCAGAAGTACAGCATGGAGCTAGGCAGTGAGCATACGAGCTTTTGTGTTGTATCTTTCTCCACCCAAAATAGCCATATCCAATGACTCCACTGAATCCACCTTCTAAGTGCGTAGATGACCACACGTATCACTAACGGAGGGGACATCTCACCAACAAGACAACACAAGGAATTTGCTTTCCTTGAGTTTCCTTGCTATATAGTGAGAGGTACACAGTAATTTACCCATTCACCATAGGGGAGAACCCCTTTTGTGCAAAGCACCTAACCTGTATTATTAAACAGTGAGCTGTTAAATGAATAAAAACATTAAAAAACAAAATGTATAATTACTACTATTGTACATATACACCTTAAAGACTGATTAACAAAATCCAAATAAAAATGCATCCTACAAGTTTCCATATATTACATGTGGGTACAAAACTCCCAAACACAAATTCTTTACAACTCCCAAGCTGAAACTTAGAGGTGGGGGGACACCTGAAGTTCAGTGCTATCAACGTTTCCTTGGAGTAAAATGGCAACCCTGAATCGGCAAATGGTAAATCTACTTCCAGGAAAGGCAGGCTGCTTGGAGTCAAATAACAGTGTCGTATTTCGTGACAACGCAGGCTCTGCTGTAGTGTGCGACTTCTACAGTTTCAATAGCACCAACATGAGCTCCTGTAACACATGTACATTTACACAAGCTCACTGAATGCATGTAGTAAGAGTATTTAGTGAGAAAGATTCAATATGCATGTGTGCTTTACGACGGCGTCAATTCAATTTAGTAGGAAACGAAGTGCTGAGGTGTTGTGGCAATTGGACATACAGAACAGAAGTGTTAAATTAGTATAGTGTTTGTTCCTGAGACTAACACACATCAACATCTCCTAATTGTAGCTCCTCCTGTAGAAGTTCTAACAAAATGGATTGAACACACACACACACACACACACACACTGAAACTGCTTGTCCCAAGTGGGGCTGCGGTGAACCAGAGACTAACCTGGCAACAGAGGGCACAGGGCAGGGACACACACACACCCTGGACAGGACGCCAGTCCGTCACAAGGCACCCCAAGCAGGACTCAAACCCCAGACCCACCAGAGAGCGGGCCCCAGCCAAACCCACTGTGCCACCACACCCCCCGTTACGGATTGAACAGCCTAGTACAATTCACATGGTCCAGGGTTATCATACTGTCCAACAGGATTCCCCCTTCCAGTCACTTGGAAACAACAAGAAGTAATGAAGTCAGCTTCACAGAAGTATACTAAAATCAGTGATGTCCGCTGTCCTTTACCTTAGCTAAGCTTTCAAAACAGTCAAGGCAAACATAACTTTCAACTTACACTCAAAGAAAACTTCCATTATGGCTGTTTTGCTCCAAAACCAAAAGCCTTTTAAAACAATATTTCAGTGGATTCATCACAGCTGTTGCTTGCAGAAACCTTTTCAACATTACTAACCCAATTTAAATACAGCAAGTTTATAAGGCTGCAATAATGAAAACTGAGGGTCAGTTCAACTTTTAACCCGTGTAAGAGAGCCCTCACAGCCCCCCCCGACAAGAAAAAGAAAGTCTGTATGATACAATACAGTGTGACCTTACCTTTGGTTTAATCTTGAGTGGCACAGGGACCCTGTTTGGATTACATGGCTATGCCTACGAATCTCATACACGTAAGGCAGATTTACAGGTGCCAAGTTTCCAACGAAGTGAGAAAATCTGTCTCACAAAAAAATTATCAAATCAGAGGTCAACTTTTGGACTTCTCCCATCCATAAACTTAAGGACAAAAGGCCACAGGACCCTATATGATGTTTGACTCCTTAGGAAGGATACAGGTACAGATGTTGAAGCACTAGGTAAAGATTTTTAGGGATAGGCAAAATGACACACTAGAGTAACTACTGCTAGCCAAAATCGCAACTTTTTAGTGAGACATCTACATTAAGCTGCCTGCAAACAATAAGCTGGCACCCACCCACTGGCAAGAGGAAGCAAGGGACAGACAAACAAGGACAGGCGTGGGGCCCTTCTGCTATATTAGGCTACCAGCTGTCCTGGTGAAACCGGGCCTTTGCCAGGACAGCAGCAGCCCCAGCTGACCAACAAGTCAGACATTTTGCATGTCATAGGCTTGAGACACTATGCCAGGCTGACAACCATGGTGGATTTGAGTGGTCAACATTCACTATGTACACTCAATCAATACACATGTCAGGTTGTTTGTCACAGAGTAAATATACCATATTGCACCAGATGTATTATTTTAGAAAGGTCAGATGATTGGTTCTCTAAAGATAGAAGAGCCTGCTAGGTGTATGCAATATAGTTCCTGCCCTACCGCGGAAGTGTATAAGCAAAAGCCAATAACCCAAAGCTATAGGTATACTCTTTTTTTTAGGTTTCACAGTTTAATACCTTTTCCAACCTGACGACTTCCTCCATCTTCCTTGTAATCATGCATAGTGATCCCGTAGCAACAGTAAAAACCTGGCAGTCTGTTCTCTCTTCCTGGGTCTTATGAATGCCACACTGTTCATTTTCAGGTATAGTTTGCATACTTCCAAAGTAGTGTTAGGTACATGACCAAATCATGTCACTCATCACCCTATAGTACCGCAGGGATTACATCCTCAGCATATGAATGCTGTGCAACTGCACTCCTTACAAGTGAAACCAAGGTTACAGTGTGAAATATTAAATTTCAGTTAGAAACAAGCCGTGCTATTCCAGGTGAGAGGTTACAACCAGCTGGGACATTGTGTGTCAGTGTTAACGTGAAATATTAAGTGCAAACAGTAAGTTTCTGACCTGACAGCAAGTATTTTGAGAAACTGATCCAAAATTAAAATGGCCTTAGATCTGTATGAAAAAACTTTGAGACTGCACAGCAGCACAAAGTAGCTCCCTTCTGTTTTGAACAGCATAAATATCTATCTGTTTCGGAGATCGTGTATGACCTCAAGCATTAGAACATAACTGATATGCTTGGGGACACCATCTTGTCTGGTACAGGTATGTTACCCCATGTCACTCAGGGCCCTGGGCAGCAAATTAGCAGCTCTCACACAAACCTCAGCCAATCTGGACCCAGTAGAGAAGATACTACGATGCAATCCAAGAGTAAAATACTAGGCCTTGGGTCCTTACAAACCAGAAAGACAAAACAGTGCCTAACTGTTAGTTAATGGGGCAGTGCCCATGGTGAATGGCGACAGAGTAGACATGGCAATATGCCACAAGACAACAGTGCTCACAATGTCATTAACACTCCACTAGCTAGGCCCCTTCCTGCCTTTGCCAGTTTAATCCAATAACCTGTGACATCAGGGATGTGTATGTAAGCACAGACTGGCTAATCACAGGTTGTTGATTCAGAAGATCACACTGATCACAAAACGCAGACGTCTTCCTCATCTCAGACAGCACACATTCAGAACTTGTGCCAACTTTTGTTGTTGACAACCATATGAAAAAAGCAAGAGCTCTAATAGTTCACTTTCCATTATATAGATAAAACAAGCCCAACCCCAAAAGGTTGTGTGGGTAGCGACATAAAAACTCAAAAAGAGAAGGTCACAGGTTTGGTACAGCTCAGTATTTAGTTGATTTAACCAAAGTAGCAGGAGACTTGCTACTCCACATCAGCAGTAAAAGAGTGTTTTTCACAGAATGAAGGCAGGCCTTAATTACAGCAAGCTCTGGTTAATTAGAGGCAGGAAGCTCAAAAAAAATCTGAACTAAGCACTCAAGAGACACAGGAAGTGGGAAAAATGCCACTTCCCGCCAAGGCCTGCAGCATTTACCAGAACGGATGGCAAAGCGGGAACAGCTGGAATCCCCATACACAACTGCCAGAGAGAAGGCCTGAACAAGCAAGCCAGCTAGTGCCACAGCAGAGCACACGTAGTCGGAGTGAGACACAAATGCCTTGGAGACACAGGCCAAGAGCAAGCATGTTCTAGAGAAGGAAAGCTGCATTCTCACTCTGTTTACTTCTAACATTCTTCCCTGCAGCTCAGCCACTAAGACTAGACAGATGAAGGTACGGCCAGACAAGCAGCCATGGGATGTAGCCAAGGATTTGATCAAAGAATTTTCCATTTGCCACTGGAGAAATATGCTTGACATGAACAAAGACACTCATATTATAAACACATCTCCCATGCTGACCATTTATACAACAAAACACATTCAGTTGTGACTATCCAGTGCTTGGCAGTCATTTATTTCTGCACCTACTGAAAAGCTGCAGATGATTACAAAGGCCTTAGTCAGCTTTGCACAGAGTAGCTTTTAACACATGTATCTGCTACCTGAAAATTAAGAAGAATCATTCAGGTCCTCTAAAAAGTCCCTTCTGGGCATTCCCCCTGAAGCATCTTTATCAGCAATTCAATAAAAACACTGACGAACAAGCCTCGACATTGAAAAGATATGGAAAAGCACACGCTTACAGACACATACTTTACCAGTCCATTTTCTGATCACACAAATCTCATGGTTAGAACCACAGATGATCCCATCATGTCAAACCTCCCATTCCCTGCTATCAATCCAGAATCGGCTAATTCAAATTTGTGCAAATACAAGAGATTTAAGAATTGTGAGACAAGCTATTCTCAGAAGGCTGCTTCCTTTCTCAAGTAGTGTAAAGGATGAGTGGTTAAACCCCAAGGAAGTAGCACAAAAAAAAAAAAAAAAAAAAAGTCATGGTTAAGGTTTTTCACCGGTCAGCAAAATTTTACTTTTGAGAAAGTCAATTTTTCACAGAATTCTCTTTGCTTGGTACACAGTTTTATTTTGATACCATCAGCAAATACATTGTTTAACCATGAATAATACCATAAACTAGCAATTAATTTGTTTTCAGGTTTGGCAACATTACAGACTGGAATAATTCAAAAAGACCATTTAGTAGTAGGTTACAAAGGTCAAAGTGGACAAAACATTTTATAAATATGGCAAGCTGCTTTTAAGAAAAGTGTCAGCAAAATTAATAAATGTACATGTACTGTTGAGCTGAATTCAAATTTTGGCAACCACTTGTGTGGTTTCCACAGTAAGAGAGTATGGAATCCATCCATTTTCTCTCCCGCTTATCCTAATAGGGTCGCGGTGGCAGTAGGGAGAGCAGAGAGGCTCAGCCGCCCCCGAGTATGGAAGTAGAAACTAAATATTTATGATCACACTGGTGGGGGGGGGGGGAGCATACCCAGAATTCAGAATCACTTTAAACTGTGCTGAACATGTAAACCTACAGGCATAAGGTCCACTTACCTGTAGTACCTTGACTGCAAGTAGGTGGAACACACAGCCTTGGAGACATGGCTGGCAGAACCAAAGTCGATCACCTTCACCCGGTAGGGCTGCCGAACCGGGTCCACCAACATGATGTTCTCCGGTTTTAGGTCAGCATGTATGAGGCCCAGGCTTTTAAGTTTCTTCAGTGCCGTGGCCACCTGCTGCAGAATGGGCCGGATCACCTTCAGCGGCAAAGGGCTGAACTTGTTCTGCTTCAGGAAGTCATAAAGGTTCTGCTCCAGCATCTCAAAAACGAGGCAGGTATGGCTCCGGTGCTGGAAGCACTCGTATGCTCTCACCAGGTTGTGCTCATCCGCATTCTCGTTGCTCAGTCGGGCCAGTATACCTACCTCTATCTGGCCCTGCCGCGCATACGATGGATGATTCTTCAAGATCTTGACTGCCACAACCTCACCTGTGCCACGCTTCCAGCACTTTACCACCTGCCCAAAGGTGCCCCGGCCCAGGAAGTCCAGCACCTCGTAAGTGTTCTTCATGGAGCACAGCACCTCGTGCTGGACCAGCTGATAGTCCCCCTCCCCACCCCCGGCACCACCCCCAACTGGCTTAGGCCCCGCTCCTGCTGCAGGGTTCCCCACATTTGTTTGCAACATGGCAGGCAACATGGACAGGTCCTCCACTATCTGCATGGCGCTTCTTCGGTTCTCTGAGTCCTCGCTCTTACGCTTTAGCCCACATCTCTGGGCACTCTCTGTCAAGTTCAAACCTTCTTCGTTTTCCTCTTCGTTGTCTTCTTCCTCCTCCTGCGTCTGTTCCTCTCTTTTTCCCTGGCTGCCGTCACCTCTTCCGCCTTCGGTTCCGGTGCACGCTGCTGCACTGCAACGCCCTCCAACCCCCTGCTGCTTCCCCTTGCCCTGCGAGGGGACCCCTCCCTCCTGGGCCTGCTCCCCACTTGCACCACTCAAGGCTTGCAATGAAAACTTCTGCCCACCGTGGGGTCTAACCCCCACAGAGTCTTTTGTCTGAAAGGAAGGAACGATATTGGTAGGGTGCACGATGCTGAAGTTTCTACCATTCAAATAGGTCCGTGGATAGGCTCTCTCATGGTAAACACAGCTGCTGAGCTCTACTTTCAGTTTCTTCACACTACAAAAGGCACTTGTCTGGGTTTGATAAACATGTGGTGGGTAGACCAAGACTTGTGAGGCCATACCTGCAGATGTAAAAAGAAAAAAAGTTATAAATTAGTATAGTACTCACAGAAATGTAAATCAATAGGAAGTCCACCATTAAGCACAGAGGATGCACTTATCAAAACATACACCTGCAATTGATGCAACATATCCTTTCCTCGGCCAGAGTGCTGCATGTGATGTGTTGTATATTCACACAGAAACAATGACCTTCTTGTATTTTATTTATTAAAGGAGCCTGTAAGGTTACATTAAAAATTAAGTTGTTCTAGTTCTTCTAGATACTATTTTCCTAAATAAATACAATTTAGACAAATGAATATACACTTCTGATAAAGTAATTCAAATATGTAAACGTACCTAAAACTTAAAATTAACCACATAATTGTGACTGCATCTATGGTGCAACAGTTAAGGGGTCACTTTGTTAATAAAAGCCTGGTAAGATGTAAATAATCAGAAGCAAAACAACCAACTCAAAACACTGCTTACAGATGCAAAAAAAAACTTAATCATTTAATAGTATTGCGTAAAACCTAGAATTTAGCCAGAGCCAATTCAGCCCTGCCCACATCACACAGAAAACAAAAACGTCATAGATTAACTGGGAAGCCCACATGACCTAGTATATGACCAAAAATATAACACTAGTATCTAAAGCTGTCCAGAAAAAGTCAGTCAAACAACACATATCATCAAGCAACTCTTAGTAAATGCAAATGTTTAATAGCTGCATATGCATTGCTATTAGTGAAGCTGTGTTCCAAGAGACTGCATTAATGTGCAGTGTCAATCAAACATTTCTCTTAGATATGATGAAATGAAACATTGTTTAGCCAACTTTTGAACATATGGTTAAATTTGCAGGCATTTGTACAATCTCATACTATAAAAAGCCTGAGAACCCAGCAAAGAACTTTATATCTCATTTACACACTGGACAAATGGAAAAGACAGTCCTAGTACTGATATTCAATTTCTGTAACTATGCACAAAAAATTACTAGTACTGAAGTTCTTCTTCCTGTCTAAGTCCTCGTTCATTTGGTGAGGTTTGCTTGCAGGATTGCACAAGCTAGCACACATTTCAGCAATGTCTCTGTTGACACACCATGAACCTCAACAAGTGCAGTAGTCTGCTTTCAAAAACAACGGCGCTGAAGGCAGAAGTGATGACAGGGACATGAATTCCACAGTTCCACAGCAAGGTATCACACCGCGTCTACCCCAATGCATGCACCTCACGCAGGTGACATCACTGTAGACACTTCTTATAGCCCTTAGCACCGCTACCTCCATGAGGATTAATAAATTACCCAACTGTGACCAGTGGATGTAAAACGACACGCTTCAACAAATGACTGCACCCCTCACCCACAGCTGGGAAGGGAATAACCAACTTCCAACATCAAAAAGGTTTGCATGACCTTTTACAGCTGGTTTCCTAGCAGCACCTTCCGGGTCTCTAGGCAACTGATGCATCGAATGAATGTTACTCAGCAAAGAGAAAGTTGGAGGAAAACTACGTCATCCCAAGCAATAGTGGAATGCTTCTTTGTAAAGTCTTCTCCAATGACCTGCCGTAACAGCTTTTTGGCTAATTTACATCCTTGTTTCAAAAGAAGCAGGAGCAGTAAATATAACATGACCCAGGAAATAACGTAAGAAAGGCAGAAGAGAAGGCCATTATGTCCCACCTCGCGAGCCAAAGTAGCCGAGTTGTGTAACTTTGCAGTGTCAGGATGAGTTTACCTGCTCCATGCCATGCCACACTGGCCTTATACAGACTATCCTTGTGCCTTGCTGACAGCTCACCCACACGCAGCACTGAAGACACTCCGCTGTCTTAAGGCCCTGTTACCATTTCAGCTTCAAAACAGAAATAATGCTCATACAAGCAGTGTTTTTTTTTTTTTTTTTTTTTTTTAAATTAAAACAATACTCAAAGGCATCCTCCTTCTGCCAACTTCTATTTCCTTCTGAAATGAGAGGGCAGGACAAAATAGTATTACAGAACACCCAAAACCGAAATAGTTTTAAAATCATACGTTTCTATAATTACAAGCTGTAAACCATCGCACTTCTTAGAGGCAGCAAGTCACAGGTACCAACACCCCACAGCAAGCAGTATGTTCAAAAACCGGACACAACCTACCCCTTCGATGCACTCACTGCCCTCCATGACGGCCTTCCAACACAAAACCCTGCATTCTCTTGGAGAAAAAGCAGTAGGCCCTTCAAGCCATAAACTTATCCATTCCTTCTCATCCCTCCAAAGGACAAGCAGCCACGTCCAGCTGCCTTGCTGGCACCGCGGAGCAGCGGCGAGTGAGCGGGAGCGAGGTACGAGCACGCTCTTCAGCGAGCGGCCCACAAACTTCCCCTCTGTTCGGCCGACTCCGAAGCTCACGCCCTATTCGACTGGTTTCCCACACCCTCCCCCACTGCGCTCAGAAGCACATGTTTCAAGTGCCTAACCACAGCAAACAGCACACTTCTGAAAGAAGAAAAACACAGCTATTGTCACTTGTATCAAAGTTCATCCAGTGGCAGTTACATCTTCCAATACAAACAGCGTTACAAATTAGCATTGGGCTTTTAGCATCGACAAAAAAACAGCACCAACTTCCAAGCATTTAGCTTTGGATTTTTCCACAACTTTAATAAGTTTTACCCGGAAGAAAGGCATACAAGAACAGCGCAAGTCCAGACTGGTGGAAAGGTGTGAAATGTCAGACTGATAGCACGCAAATAAGGCCTGCAAGTCACAACTGCACATATCGCTTCAGTTTGCAACGAGCCCTTTCAGCCTCAGCTAAGAAATCTGCTAAAAGGGAACTTCCTTTTTTAACCAAAATACTGAAAGAGGACTTTAGGATCTCAAATCAGACTAACGAAATACTATTTACACTAGCAGATGGCATACAGTTGCACACAAAACTTACAAAGAACTATTTCTCCCAATATATCAAATCCTTTATTAAAATCCTTACTTAAATCCTTTGACTGCATACTCAAATATACTAATGCAGTACCTGACTTAAATCCATCTTAGGCATCAACTGATTTGTACATGGCAAACAGAATCAAACTAAACCACTAAACGTTTGGCAAGTGACCTGCTACTCATTTCAAATCTTGTTATTCTAAATAATACCTGCTAGTGAAATTATGCAGATGGATTCCAAACAAATGTATACAAATATTTACTTTTATGTTAAGCAAACATAAGGAAGTATAATAGAATGTTAGAAAGAGGAACTTTTTACAACACCATGCTTCTTAATGTGTGCATTTCATCTTCTACTGTGTTACAGCCTCTGTATTCTATATCTCAACATGAAAGTGTCCACCAGTGGCATAGAAGCGATCAATGAATGCACTGAAGGAAGCCAGCTGGCTGGCATCGTTCACAGAGTGGGCTGACTTTACTATGCAGCCAAGAATAACTACTTTTGGGGGAATACTGTCTGAACACAAGTAAAAGGTTGTCAAATCTGGCGACACAAAGATAGCGTATTCGTGTTATGGAAAGCACTTTTCGTTGTTTGCGGAGCTTCAGTGACATCCGGTTCGACTAGAGACAGGGGCAGGGTGAAAAGTGTCTTAATCATAGCCATCTCGTTCAGCACCCAAAGCGTGCCCAAGACATGAACTTACAAATATTATTAGTATTTTCAAACAAAACCATCTTACTCAGCAATGGAAAAACTGATGCACTGATATACATTATCTGACTTAACATGGACCAAGTTGAGTACTGAGCACTCTTTCATTGCACATGACTTTTGTTGTAAACCACATAACTGAAAAAATACTTATCTGAAAAAGTAAGAAAAAACTAAGTGAACAACGAAATGTTGAATAAGACATAAGATGTCCAATCATGTACGAAAGAAGAATTATACAAACACATGGGACAGAGATCTTGAACGTGCTAATTACCTGACATCAAAGCGGAGCCATTGCTCATGTTGGCAAAGAATTCAAGTGGCCTGCACTGTGGGCTACACTACATACTGGTAAAAATTAACCCCACAATCATTAGAAAACAGTGCAGCATGTTTTCTGTGGAAAACTAGGGGCAGCTGGTAGCATAGTGATTAGAGCTGTTGCCTAAAACGTCACAGGTTGAAATCCCAACTCTAGCAGCAGTATTCGATGCAAGGTATTTACCCTTAAATGGCTCCAGTAATATTACAATTATTTACCTGTTTATACAGCTGGGCAAGTAGCTTAACATTGATGTGTCGCTTTCAAAACTGCATCAGCTAAATGAATAAATCTAAATGAAATGTGCCGAACGCTTGGAACTCTACAAGTTATCACACCAAGATGTGAAGTTATGTAAACAGCAGAGAAACCTGAATTTCCCTTGAAAGAAAATGTCCTGGTTTAAAAACATTTGCTTTTTCACCAAGACTGCAACTCACAATATTTGAAATTTCCAGGATATAACCATGTTCAGCATAAAATGAATCCACTGTGCTAACTGTACAACTCCTGAGTGTTTGGCATCGGCAGCTCCCAATAAATTTGGATTCTGACAGTTAACAGCTTGGCCATGACAACTGCATCTGGCAGACTGGATAAACTTATCACATGGTCTACACAACATATCCACCATGGTCCACTGTACTTTTTAGGACTGAAAGAGACATGTTCTTGAAACAACACTCACTCAGCAACCATGGAAGTGAAAGTGCTTTCTCGCTGAGCATCGTTTCAGAACAATATCTTCCAAACAGGAGTCGGCTGCATCAGCAGCTCAAGCTCTAAAATGTAGTAAACCCAAAAGCAAGCCAAAACCAATGCCAATAGCTCAAAATTATCCCACGGTTTCAATGAGACTGTCTATACTATTAGGCTAGCTGACTCACTGCTTTTGTGTTTTAAGCGTTACTTGTTTCAGCAGCTGTGATCTAGGAGCGCCAGTCCAGCGATCAAAGGCCTCCACAGTCATGGCACTCAAGGCTGTGTGAAGCCATGCTCAGAGACCAACTTCTTACAAGAGCCAAAAACAAAAACAACTTTGCCAAACTGAAAAACAGAACTGGCACCGGTACGATGGAGACCAAGGACATGCAGACAGGAGACAGCCCTCCCCCAGGGACCTCTACCTCTGCCCTGCTGGCCCAGAAACGATGCTGTTCCCCCTCCTCGCTCTGGCAAGTCCTCGAAAATCAGGCTCCATTTGTTTACGTGCGGGTGGAACACCAAAGAATGTCAGAGCTCCACAGTGGTAAACACAGGATGGAAACCACAGGAAGTCAGTGGAATTTTACAGTCACAAACACACTCGTTTAGGGGTTTTGTGCTGTGTTTCTCCATTTCTCCACAACCCATAAAATTATTAACTTGGTGATACATTCAAAATTCATCTGGGGAGGAGGATATTTTGTCATGAGGCATTAAAAAAATACTACTATTCCATTCAAGATGAGTTAAATAAAAGGGGGCTTCCAGAGCACGTCATTACAGTGCAAAGATCATTCAGTGTCTCACGGGACATATCTCGGAAAAATTCCCATCTCCCTGGAATGTTCTATCATCCTGATGTTAAAAACTTCTTCAAGAAACATTCTACCAGCCCCTCTTAAGTAGTGTAGTGGTTAGAGCTTCTGCCTTTAGACCCAAAGGTTGCAGGTTCGATTCCGACCTCTAGCTGTAGTACCCTTGAGCAAAGTACTTGCCCCAGTAAAATTACCCAGCTGTATAAATGGGTAAATAAGTAACTTAACATTAAGTCCCTTTGGGGGGGGGAGCATCAGCTAAATGAATAAATGTAAATGGAAAATAAAGAAGAAAGCTGAACAACTAAATGGGATATGATGAATAATACATTTGTTTGTCTAGTATCCAGTTAAACTCAAAAACAGCAACAATATTTTTAAATATGACCTTTGGGAAGAACCCAAAACACACCACTGTAAAGCTAAGGGACAGGATGCGTAGAATGCACAAGATCATTCACAACGATGGTCTTACTTTGGCTTTTGCGGTTTGCAAAGAGATGTTTAAGACGGCGCTAATGAACGAGCCTCAACATACTGCCGACATTCCGAGTTTCAGCAGGCAAGCTAACTGCCAAGATCACGTTAACTTGTAAGGCAATGATGACTAGGGTGACCATCTGCTGCTGGCCCTAAGGCACCTGTACAGGCTCAACACTGTGTCACTCTTAAGTTGCAGCTGTCAGCAGCCCTGCGCACGACAAGGCCTCGCTCAACTAACGAAGCACTACAAAAACACGTGAATACCACCTGAAAACAACATGACCAAAAAAAAGCATGAGCTCAGACAGTTCTGAACACACTAAATTTCAAGCCACATGACAAAGCGTAGATAGACTCATTAAATCGCTCCAAGCAAAATTAAGACAAACACTATAATTACATGGACACAAACTGATTGAACTTTCAGAAAGTAGAGTCAACAAGCACTGCTACCAATTCAAAAAGGGGGAAAACCCTGACTGAGCATTTATATTTGACACATTTGACACACTGCAAAATTCTACAGTTCAGAGTGGATTGCTCCAAGTAAGTTTACAAAATTAGCCCCATTAAATAAAGGAAGTCATGGTGATGTAATCACAAGGGCAGAGAAACTAAGTATTTCACTGATTTACTGGGGGTACAAACAACAGATTACATAAAGATCTTTGTTAGGCTTTACATAAAGAGGCAGTTCAAGTTGCTGAAAGCTCTCATTACATTAATTGTGAGGTACTGTTGCAACTATTGCAGTTTTATTTGTTCCAGTTTACACATGGTGTGGATAAATACTTTTGCTCTTGCCCAGGATGTCACTCAAAAACTACATACACTGATACTGCAGAAAGACCAAGCATGTAGCAAACCACAAACCGGTGAGGTTACTCAGACCATGTTGTGTGTAACTGACAAATTAACAATAAATCCTTCCATTCAGAAAATCTGGTAGGAATTCAACAATAAAAGCTAAAAAAAGGAATGCGTGTGTGTAGCTGCTGTTGTCTCCAAGGGAATTTGTTTATATTTAGTGTGAGAAACCAGAAGAAGAACTTATGCAAACATACGCAAATATAAAAAAGCAAGAACAGTAAAAACTATTTAAAGAGAGGAATGTGGAAAAAAATTTTACTCAAGAATCAGGTCTGCAACCAAATCTCTCCTCCCGTTGGCATAACGCACTTTTTGTATTGTTCTTGGAGATATACGTCTCTTGGGGGGAAGGAAAAAAAAAAAAACATGTCTTCTAAATGAATAACAGGACTTTGAGCAGGCATGGAATTAGTTTACCTCATTTTACAGTGCAGGGGGTCAAGACAAATGAGCCTACCAGTTAATTAGGCACCTAATACTTTGCTTCAGCCATATACTTTTCAACCAGTAACTAAAAACTGATTAAACAGAAGAGGCCCTGCCTTTGGGCCCCATTCCCAGATGGCAGTCACATTATCATGTGACTCCAATTTGACTTCCATCATCACTAAACAAGTTCGTTCATTCTTCTGAAACAGTAGCAGCCAATGTGTTTTTTGTGCTAACCGTGTGGAGGAATTTGTTGGCTCCGACCGAAGTCGGGCGGGGGTTGTGCGCGATGTGCTTAGGGGACATCGGACACACTTCAGCTACTGTGTCTCAATCGCGTTACGCCAAAGACGCTTTTCTGTCTCATCCTATAGGACATGAAAAACAACCCAATTCATTAGAGAAAACATTTAACTAAAAGTTATTCACATTCACTGTTAAAAATTAGCGACGCGTAAAAATAACGGGAAAAGTTCGATTCCCCCTTCCTAAGATCTGCTGAAACTATTTTTCCTTCATTTTTCAATTCAACCAAGCGACATCTTCTCATTTAATAGGCCGGTAGCCAAAAAAAAAAATAATAAAAATTGCTATGCTGACAAGTTTAAAGTTAAAAACAGCCGCATACATTACAAATGATTAACTGCACCAATTTTGTTCCACATCATCGTGCTCATTTCCAGGGACTTGATCTCTTAACTTGAATTCAACACAGAAGAATAAATGTTCAGGAGTTACTCTACAGAGAAATATTTTTTGCTGATAGCCCTGGCAGTGTCCTGTTAGTGTCATTTCACATTTAAATGTTAATTGCACAGATCTGTCACTGGTGTGATGCCGCTGCAGCTGGTGGAGTTTTAGAGAGAAAAGTAAACAAGAACCAATCTGTACAGACAAGTTAAGAATACAACAAGCGCTTACCAGGACTCATTTTACATTTTAACTACATGTCGCCTGCCTGGCTCGGCTGGTGTGTGTTTCGTGAAATCGTCGTCATAATCGAAAAGGAAGGCAGAGAATTTGCGGGATGTGGGGGGGAAACGGGTGAGTGGAAAATAAAATTGGACAGAGAATCTGTCAAATGCCTGACATGAAGCCGAAGGGCAAAGTTAGCGACATAATGGAGAGGAAGGAAACAAAGTAAACAAAAGGCTCGAAGATACTGTAAGTCTAACAAGTCAAATCCGTCCCTGTCAGTTTTTTTTTTTTTTAAATAAAAAAAAGAAAAAACCACAGTTAAATTGTGTTCCGAGACCAACTTTTCGTTCGTGCATATTATAAATCATGATCTTGCACTTGCCCTGCCGGACGATCCATTCCGACGGTTCCTGTTGCCAGCTGGACCTTCGTTCTATTCCTACCTTATCTGGTCACCAGAGAAACAACACAGATAAAACGGCACGTTATGGGCGGAGGTACAGAATGACACAAGCCAAGGCCAGCTGGCTAACGTAACGAGAAGCGTTCGCAAAGTGAGCGGAGCGTCGGCTCTCCTCTAGTCTAACTAGCTGGTTAGCTAGTTAGTGAGTGAATGAGTGAGTTAAGCGCCTCGGAGTGAAGTTGAGCAGGGTGCGGTACTTGGAAGAACACACAGTACAGTGGAGTAGTAATCGTATCCCACAGCGGCGCGCGGCAGCCTCTGCTACTAGCCGTTAGCTCCTTCGTCCGCGCGCCAGCGGCGAATCGAATGTCGAGCAAGACCAGCGCACCGCGCGCTTCGCTCCCGTTCCTTTCCACTGTTTTAAACTTACTCAGGCGGCTAGTTTAGGCAGAAAAAGCGAAGATGTTTCCTAGTAAAAGGCCTGAAGTGTAGTGGTGTTACTGTTAGCTGGTTTTAGGCGACCCAACGGCAACTGCGCACTGCCTCGTTCGCTGATTAAAAATGACACGTTTCGATATGTATTTTATTGCGTGCGGGAGAAGACCAACGCGGCCGACTTACCTTCACAGAGAGTAAGAACTGATAAAATCCAGGACTTCTCCGAACATGTTATGGAGTTATAGCGCAGCCATACCATGCTCAGTTCGCCTGCTCCGCTGCCATCTTGTCCTGGACAACAGGGTGCACCTCGCTCGTTTCGAAACCACCATCTCCCACATCTCAAACTCCCGATAACTGTGGGACAAAACCAATCGGCGGCGTCATCGTACGGCTAACGAACTCTGCTTTCGGGGAAAACGCCTTTGCTCTCGTTCGGGAGGGCGCCGAAGCCCATTTTGCGATTCCGAAAAGGGACAGCTAGTCCCTAACTCCCTGCCGTTCCTGTAGTCTTAACTGTCTCTAACATGTCTCTCCCTCTCTGCTGCGCGTGGAATGTTTGTGCGCCCGTCAGACCAAAGCAATCGATCGCAGAAACCCCACTGATGTCAGCGTTACCGTAATAGGCCGGTGCACGGGAAAGGGGAGCTCCCCCGCCCCCCAACACACGCAACCAAGCAACATGCAGATGGATGAGAATCAACAGAGGTGTATCAGTACAGTCAGTCTGAGAACGTGCTTTCCCATATTTTAAAACGACATACACTTCAAAAACAAACCACTAAAAGGATGTATTTCTTGGGATTTTTAAATATGTGCTCGCACATGTAGAGAAATTTCACTTATTCTAAAGTACTTTCCCCTCCGGAGACGAAAGGTCGGACAAATTTTCTTAGGAAAGACCTTTTTTTTTTCTCTCCAAAAATTAATGTTTTCGCCACTTTACATTTTATGACTTTTCTGTCTGTAAAGCAGCGAATGTAACGTGTCTTTACCTGTGTCGCCGATAGATGTCAGTAAAACGTACAGACCGAACACAACAGAGCCAGGTGGCTCCGCGGCGTTTCCAGCTCGTGTCTGGTGTTCGTCGGTGCTGCTGCTGCTGCTAATAAAACCGGTACGAAGTGGCGTGCTGTTACCATGGAGACCAAAGTGGAGATAATAAACAAATGATTTGCTCGCTGACGCCTTTGTCCAAGGCAAATGACAACGTTCGCTTTGTATTCTAAAATTCTGACAATTTACAGCTGCCTTTTTTTTTTAACAACTGGCAAGAACTTGAAGAAGATCAGGCCTGTCTGTTGTGCAGGCAGCGGATACTTTACAATGAAAGTGTTCGTTACACTTACAGTACATATGGAGCACATAAGAGCTTGTAGTAAAATTATGATCATTTTGATAAAGCCTACCCAGAGCACTTCCGCTCATATTTATTGTTCGGCATATGATTTCCCTTCTGGAACCATTATTTTTGGGATTTGTGAAGGTTATTTTTATGCACTGCACTTTAAAGTGAATTAAAATGTCACATGCAGGTGACCATACTATTTAAACCACGCAACCCTTTGTATTAAACTGCTGAATGCAATTTACTGTATATTTTCATTAGAATATCCCATATACTGTAAAAGACTGACAAAAAAAACTTTTAAAATACATCACAGTCCACGTAAGAAAAATCTGGTAGCAACTAGTTCATGTTTATTCATTTTACAGTGGTTTAACAGGAATGGCTGTGAACTCATTTCATGAAACATGTCTTACCACGTGGCAAAATATTGTTTAAATGTAACATTTATTGAGGCTGGACACTTCAACTGTGCAAGGTATCGATTTGAACAATGGTACCAATATGCATGTTGCCAAGGAAACGGTCTTCGGCATAAAGGGAATCCTTCAATGGATCATGTTGTTCTCGTGGGTCTTAATTTCAAATTCCAAGTGCATTATGATAACTATCGAAATGACTAATGCTGATAAATATGAATAGGCTCTGCCACAGCAGCCTCTCCAAGAAAATATGACAGATGTGGCTATCAGCTATGATTCCACCAAAAGATGAATTTAAAATAATTTAAGATGGGAAATGTTAAAACTGTAACATTTACCAGTGTGAGCTTGTCCATTGAAGACAATAACTTGTCTAGTCTGATTAGTTTCTTGAAACTTTATGGTCCTGTTTCCATTTGCAAAGTAATTAAACTGTAATTCAATTAATGCAAAATTCATTTTTAATGGATTTTAGCAGTACTCTTTTTTATAGACTTCATGTTTATACTGTAATATCAACATACAAGTAGCAATGTTGCAACACATTAATATTTTATTGTTAGAGAGAAAAATATATGTAAAACTTTCTGCTACCAAGAAATGCACAGTTTCCCTGATGAGATGTGGAAAATGCAAGGATATGTCCTTATTTAACATCACTGTATCTGGTTAAATATGGAATGTTCTCTGCTTGCCAGCACCTCACACATACAGGTGTGCAAATTTAATTTACACTACTATGCTGATGACACAGCAGTCAGCTCTTAGATACAATTCCATGACAGTTCCACAGCAAGCTGTCTTTGTGAGATCAAAGTAGGATGAATGACGACTATCCATAAACTCAGAAAAATCATAGTCCCATTGGTTGTACAAAGGAAGGTAGACAGTAGTATTAACTTTAGACAGGGTTTCAACTTTGTAATACAGGAATCATTTACATTTATTCATTTAGCTGACACTTTTCTCCAAAGCACCTTGCCAGCCAGATGAGGTTGTCATTGCCAAGCTGTTAACTGTCAGAATCCAAATTTATTGGGAGCTGTTGACGCCAAACACTCAGGAGTCGTACAGTTAGCACAGTGGATTCATTTTATGCTGAACATGGTTATATCCTGCAAATTTCAAATATTGTGAGTTGCAGTCTTGGTGAAAAAGCAAATGTTTTTAAACCAGGACATTTCAGTTTTCCTTCAAGGAAAATGGATGTTGGTCTGGTTTTCCCATAACTACACCTCTTGATGCGACAATCTGTAGATTTCCACGCTTATGGCACATTTCATTTACATTTACATTTGTTAATTTAGCTGATGTTTTTCTTCAAAGCGACTTACACCGGTAAGCCACCTACAGCTATCTACCCATTTATAGAGCTGGGTAATTTTACGGAACAATTTGGGATATGCACCTTACTCAAGGACACTACGGCACTAACCACTACGCTGTCAGTTGCCCCATTTAATACTCTGAATATTTTATCATTGATATATGTATGATATGATATATGTATGGTATAATATATGATATATACAGTATATATTTCTTGCATTTTAGGAATATTGACAAATTAAATGGATTTCTTTCTGTTCAAGATGCAGAAAAATTTGTGCTCTGTTTTCATTAATATACATCAGATTTGAATTTTGCAGTGCCCTCCTCTTAAGTCTCAAGAACCACAAACATTGCAGCAAGGAATTTACCAAACCAAAAACTTTCACCTCATTATATGAGTTCCCTGCACTGGCTCCCAGTAAAGTTTTGGACAAACAAAAGCTGTTTTGCTTACTTACAAGGTTGTGATGCGTTCAACTCTACTGGATTTGTCAAGATACATTAGTAATTATAGGTCAGAAAACAATCTTGCTGTCCTTCTAGTAACAGCTTTAATAAAGAAATCAAATGTTGGCTGTTAAAAGTTTCATTTATAGGGGTTCTTAAATAGTAGAATAGTCTACTAGCCAATGTTAGGGATTCCCCTAAGTTGATGCCTTAAAATATGTATCATAATTATTAGAAGGACTACTTATATTTCACTCCTTTTGATGATTTAAAGTGAAGTTATCTGCGAGATGTTTGGAGAAGTGTTTTAAAAAGAAAAGTGGAGACAATTCCAGCAGAAGTCACTGTAAGTGGATATTGATGTATGTATCTTTGTCGTGTTATTCTGTTTTAGAAATTTTAATGATAATTTTTTTAGATGTAGAAATGTAGAAAAACGTACACGTGTGCACTGAAAACTCAATATTGACTATGTTTACAGAAATATTTATAATTCCTTGTGAAGTCTGTCCAGTGCTAGAGGTTCTGTAAACTATCTAAACTTTTGATAATAGCATTCATGTAAAAAGTATTCCCTTAAAACATAAACTGTACATGAAGTTTCAGTACCTGTGGTAGCCTTCCATGTTAATAGAAAAAATACAGGAGAAAACTCCATACTTACCTTATAGCTTCCTAACACCTAATGTCCCAGGGTTATTTTGAAAAAATTTTGGAAGAGTTACAAAATTTACCTTGTAATAGATTTCTTCTTTGTTTACAGCACTGGTTAAATGTTTTATTTAATCCATAACTTGGATTACATATTGCTTGTCACTAAATGACTGTTGGGTTTAAAAAAACAGACCTCAAGAAAATGTACAGCACTCTATATAAATTTCCTAATTCCTACATGATATCAGTGTTTTCTGAAGTATTCGTACACATTAATGCAGCAGCAAAATTGTGTGAATATTTTACCATTATTCATTTATGTTTTTTAATCTGTGCTACTACAGAATAACCCGTATAGCTATTTACTTGGATACAAATCAAAGTTGAATTTCAGACTGATAATGTATGTTATGAATATTCTCACACCCTGGAACGCAAGAACTGGAAGATACAAATCTTATATTTTAAGACACTGAACAGCAGGAGCAAAACAATTCATTGAGAGGGCATATTATATCAAAAGTGTCAAAAATTCAAGTTATGATGAATGAGAGCAGCATTAGTACAAAGGTTTTGGGAGGTAGTCACAGGCTTGTTTGAGAACAGTTTGAAGCTTGAAATAAATAATCAATGGAACTACATGTGGTTGCCTTAATGAAATATAGGGCAAACTATCCAAGCAGCTCCTTGGATGTTAATTCTTAAAGAGACTTACAAGACATGGTAAGGATTAGACTGAAGGCAGCTGGTCAAACGTGGCTGGCCAAATGGTCAGCTGGTGCTTTTCAGACTCATTGCTACATGTTTACTTTTGTTACGACTTGTTGCTTGAATAGGCTGGTGCATAATACACTTCATTTTAAGCCTTGATTTATTTGAACATGTCCTTGTATTCATTTTATTGTATAACATATATTTTCTCAAACAAGAAAAGACTTTAAGGTACTATGAATAACAAGAGGTAAGGACACTTAAAAACTACAAGTCAGTCTGTTCTGGGGTATTTTCTTTATTCCTCTCCTGAAAGATTTGTACTGGAAAAAATACATTATTTTCTATTCATAAATATGTATTCCTTTAGATGCAAAGCCTTTGTAATTAAACGTACGTATTATGATATTGTTTTATTTAATGAATAGGTTCATGCGTAACATCCAGATTATTGTTTTTAACATCCCTTGTGATAAAATTAAAATATCATCAGTTACTTATTTTACTGAATGTAAATGTAGTTTGAAGGACATTGCCATTTATTCTTCCCCAGTTATTAAAAAGGTGATATATCTGACAAAACATACATTGCTTTTCTAAAACTAAAATATATTCTGACAGCTTTTTGGAACAAGCGACATCTGAACATCTCTCATTGTTTGATCCAAAGCACAAGTTAAATAAAACATAGATGGTTTGGCGTTTATGTCATAGCCTGATATCATTGTACCATCTTAATATTTCAATAAATTATAACAAATTTTTGTTACTTGTTTAAAGGAATTCTCAATTTCTTTGAATGTACACCCAGCTCTATGAAAATATCTTGCTACAGTTCATAAAAAACAAACATTTTGTTCAAATGGTAACTGCTTTCTGTTACAGAAACAAGAAATCCATTTTTTCAGGTAAAAATCTCATTGTTCTGCTTAAACACAGAAAAGATGCTTGCTGCGCACCACCCCAAGAATGGAAAAACTTCAGAGTGTTGTAAAACATCACTCGTCTGGTGTTAACTGTGGGATATCAGTAATCTAATTTACCAGGCAACTGTTATCCTGAACTGAGAATAAACAAGGCTTGGATTCAAACAGACAACAGGTGTGGGGCACTTCTGTCTCACCACTGAAAAGCTTTTAGTCTTCACAACATAAAATGAGATTCTGAAAATAAATGAGCCTTCTTATGTTACAATGCCAACAACATACTAGTATATAAAAAAAAAAAAATCACTGCATGGGCTAATTTTAGGTCAATATACTGTAAGTTATATGTACAGAGGTGGACAAAATAAACACTGAACAATATATTAATATTAAGGACTTAATGAGTAGGGCCACTTTTTCCTTCAAAACAGCTTTGATTCCTTCACAGAATGCTGTCATACACGTTTTGTGTGTAGTGGGATATTGCACCATTCATCAAGGAGAAAAATCTCCAGTTCATCAAAGGGTGAAGGAGGTGGAGATCAGCTTTGAGCTCCATGCTCCAGAACTTCTCATAAAGATTCAACAATGTTTAGACCTGGAGACTGAACAGAGCATGGAGTTTGACTTCATCCAGGTGCTCATTAAATATTTGTTTAACAGTCATCATGAGGGTGCAGCATTTGCACCATGGGGTGCACCTGGTGCTCTAAAATGTCCTCATATTCCTTGGCCGCTGTGAAACCGTACAGACTCGTTATCAAGCCTAATGACTCCCACCACATGGCCTCTTGTGCTATTACAGATCACTAAGCTTGTTTAACATCTGGTAACTTTAAGGTTGAAGGCATCCTTTGGTTTTTTCCACGAAGTAAACCCATCTGGATGTAGGAGAAGGGGTGAAAGATAACTCATGAGACCATGTGACTTTTCTCCCCATTGCTCAGGGGTCCAGGTTTTGTGCTCCACACATCACGATACCTGTCTTTGTGCGCTGGCCTTTGATACAAACAGTTTCTGAATGGCAGTCCTGCCATGAAGTCCAGCTTGGTGAAGCTCGCCACGAATAGTCTTTGTTGGGACAAGGTCGCAGAGGTGCGTATTCAGTTCTCTGGTAATTTTTGAGCCCAGATTTCTGTGGCATTTAGCAAGTCTGCTGTGAGGCTTCCGTCTATCCCTGCGAGCTTCTGCTGGCGACCACCGTTGTGATTTAGTTACTTCAAAGCTAAACTCCTTTTCCACGTGGCGTTTCTGTCATTCTGTCCACCCGCTGCGCACATCGGCGTTTGTCACTTTAAGAAAAGCATGGCTGCGCAGTTCAAGATTTTCCAGTCGTGTCAGTAAAAGCCACTGGAAAAAAAGCTCCAAAAATACAGATGTACTTGTCTAGAAACTGGGAAAATGTAGCACGGTTTGTGTTACGAAATGAAGTTTGCTGTCCAGAAACATCAACCCTAGCAGTGTAAACAATTGCCTCAGAATTTATCTGTTGTTAGTGCTTTAGCTTCCTGAGGAAAACATGAGCAAAAACTCAATTTCAATCTCACTTTCGCTATTCAGCGACGATTGAGACGGATACATGAGTTATTCAAAGAGAACCCTGGCTGTGTCTATATGTGTAGATTGTGTGTACTCATATACACAGGACAGCTGAACGTACTGGCCGGACACCAAAATCATGTGGTGTGCTGTGTGGGAGGGTCTTGCCGAGATCGAGCACCCTGGCCTGTACCAGTATGCGGTTGGCTTTTATAGCCTTTACACGTGGGGCACACTCACACACCGCAGCATCTGCTTCCGTCAATCACCAGGGAAGTGAAAGCTGTTGTTTGAAAGTGACAAGAAGCTCACGACAACTGCTCCTAGCACATGTGTGAATGAGCCACTCTGGGCTCCTCTACCACAGCCTGTCCAAAGTAATATTCAGTAACACACACACACTGTCTGAACCGCTTGTCCCATACGGGGGTCGCCGGGAGCCAGAGCCTAACTTGCCAACACAGGGCACAAGGCAGGAGACACACCCAGGACGGGACGCCAGTCCGTCACAAGGCACCCCAAGCGGGACTCGAACACCAGACCCACCGGAAAGCAGGACCCTGTTCAACCCGCTGCGCCACCGCACCCCCCTAATATTCAGTAACTCAGAATTATATTCATAACTGAGCGTTTCAATCAGGTATAAGGTTTACCAGGGAGGAATAGTTCTAATTTTAGCTCTATAATAAGTTCTTCATTATGGTAGCCATTAGTTGACTGTCTTCTTTGTTTGTATCAATTTTTCTTGCTGTGTGCCTGTGTTAAAGCGCTCTGTGTCACTGCGCGAGAAGAGCGCTCTATAAAAAATATAAATAAATAAATAAATAAAAACTGCAAGTTTTCAGCGCCATGTTTAGTAATTGTTCATATACTTTCCATAAGTGCTTGCCCTGCTGAGGGTCACAGTGGTTCAGAACCTACTCCAGAATCACTGGGTACAAGGGTGGGGGGGTACACCTTGGACAGGATGCCGGTCCATCATAGTTCAGCCATGCAGATCGTGCAAACTCCACACAAACCAAGGTGGATTCTAACCTATGTCCCAACAGCCCAGCTAACCACTGCGCCATTGTGCTGCCCTGTTAATAACGAGCAAAGTCATTTATTTTATATGTATTCATTTAGATGCTTTTCTCCAAAGCGATCTCCAGCTAACTCTATGTAGTGTTATCAGCCCACACACCTTATTTACCAAGGTGACTTACACTGCTAGATACACTACTTACAGTGGGTCACTCATCCATACATCAGTGGAACACACTCTCCCTCTGTCACTCACACACTATGGGGGAACCTGAACAGCATGTCTTTGGACTGTGGGAGAAAACCAGAGCACCCGAAGGAAACCCACACAGACACAGGGAGAACATGCAAACTCCACACAGACTGAGCAGGGATCAAACCCACGTCCTTTCGCACCACCCAGGCACTGTGAGACAGCAGCGCTACTCGCTGTGCCACCCGGATTTTTTCCTAAAGGAAAAATATCAAAATATTTACATTTACAGTACATTTATTCATTTAGCAAACGCTTTTGTCCAAAGCGACGAACATCTCAGCAAAAGTACAATTTATGTATTACATTATATTTGATTCTAAATATTTTAAATTGACTGCATTATTGAAAAATGTATTTGTAGGTAGTAATCGCCAACGTAACCGCTCTCTTGGAAGCTGAAGTAATAACCTGATGTATGACATTATGAAAGACAATGATTAGGCTTACTGAACGTTTAGTTCGAGTTTCCGCTGCGGTGCGCAGGTCGGTCTGTAGGGGGCGCTCCCCATTCCCCGGGAAAACAGGCGAATTTCAGCTGCGCCGCACCGGTCGGTCTGTAGGGGGCGCTTCCTCTTACAGAAGAGGTAACGCTGAAAGAGGCCGAGGCGCCATTTTACCGAAGAGCCGCGACAGCACGCCAGGCATGCAGAAAATAGGTGCTTTTTAAAAGTGTGCGGTTCCCCCCTCCCCCCCTTTACTAACTGCACATCTATTGATTTGTGTCCTTGGTGCGCGGTCTCAAGTAGTCAAAAATGTCTTCAGAAGGAACATCCGACCAGGTAAGTGAGCGTTTATCGTGAAGTTTAGCTGTTTTTGTTGTTCTGATGGTTGAGGCCTGTGACTGTGTGTGTTGTAGCTACTACTGACTAGCGCTTAAATTCTCCTAGGGATAAGTTTTAAATGCCTTACCAGTCAGTTTTACCGAATGAGATTCACCCAACGAATACTCTGTATCATATGTATGTAATTTCGCGGTTATATTTGTATTTCACGACAAATAATAATTAGATTGATGATTTGCAGGCTGTCTAGTAGCTACTACTACTAGTCTAAGCTGCCTCAGGCTCAGTCTCTCGAACATTTAACCAGTTTCAGGGATATTTGTTGCTCTTAACACTTAAAATGAGTAAAAGATACTTGGATATTCTTAGTTAGACATTGTGTGTTAAAAAAACGGTTTTAAAATGCCACCAGAGTCGCTATGTGTGTTTAATTAGCATGCTAGCAGAGTTAGCAGCTGCAGGCCGCGCGCGCCTCCTCAACATGATTCCGCCTCGCGCGAAATTCCGCACTTTTCTCGACATCGCTTCCGTTAAGTCTGTGAAATTGGTTCGTTTTCAATGGACTGACTGTCTCTTTGCCCACCTGATTCGCTCACTGATGAGTTTAGACACAGACTCTGAGCTTTTACAGTTTTTAATACTAAACACTGCAGGCGTCAGACTGTGTCTAGTAGTAGTAAACTGGTGACGGGCAGCTAACAAACAACGGCCTCCCAGTAAACTAGGCGCTAAGTAAGAACTTTTTTAAAAAATTTTTATTTTTTTTTTTTTAATTGTCGTTTTGGGTGAAAATGACCTGTTGGATTGTGAGTCCACACTGCCACTGGTGCTCATCCCCTCCCTTTTCAGGCAAATGGAGTGGTTGTACATGTCCTCCTGAGACCCACGTGAATTCCTGTGTATTTCTACTAGGGCTTGTAGATCATTGAACAAGCCCCATTCCAGAACCTGTGGCTTCAGTTTTTGCCGTAGAATCTCCTCTATAACGTACATCATTACAGCATGTTTAATTTACGAGATGCACCGTGAAAGCCATCTCCTGAATAGCTGGGTCTCAGGAGGATATATTGAACAGTGAACCCCTAAATGCATGTGTTTCGATAAGTGTTTCTTGTCCTGCTGCTTTATTTATGATTATTGTGTCTGTTTTCAGGCGGCGGAATATATCCCCGAAAAGGTGAAAAAGGCAGAGAAGAAGTTGGAGGAAAACCCATATGACCTTGACGCTTGGAGCATTCTGATTCGAGAAGCACAGGTTTAGTGATGCAGGATTGCATTTCCTTCTACCTGGGGGTGTGGGGTCACGGGAGGGCTGCCTCATGGGTAGGATATCAGGGGTCTTTGGAAACATGCCTGAATCACAACATGAACATACCACCATGCAGATGTTTGTGAAAAAAAGTTGTGTAAACAACCTCTGCTTTCTAGAATCAACCTATAGACAAAGCAAGGAAGACATATGAACGACTTGTCGCCCAGTTCCCAAGTTCTGGCAGATTCTGGAAGCTGTACATTGAAGCGGAGGTTAATATATTCTTTTTATACTTATACAAACTTTGTGTGCATGGGTATGTGTACCAAAGCAGTATCAACAATGTGAATTTCACACAACTTGGACAAAGTACAGAAAGGTTTTCCAGGTGAAAAGTCAGAAACCGGGGAATTAAAACAACCATTTATTTTTAGGATCAGATTGTAAATGTTCCAGGCATTCACCTGCCTTCATATCACTTTGAGCTTTATGGGGTCAAGTGCACATCAATGTTGCATGTTGGATCTGCAACAGCATTAAAACTGTTTTAATGGTATTGGAGTGCTTTAGCCTTTATTCACTTGTCGTGTCTATTTATTGCCTCCTGTGTCATTTCTTTGAGGTCGTTTTTTCCTTTAAGTTTCAATACTAGGCTCAACAACACACTTGGTTTAGTTCATTTTAAGGGATTTTCATGCAAAACTTACATTTTCAGCTTTCAAGCACAAACAATGTAACTTATGCATTTGTTCCTCCCCAGCTGAATTGCTCACATGTTGCATAAAGTGTTTACACTTAGCAGTAATTAACAGATTTTTGGTCCAAAACAAGTCCAACCCCTACAAAGCCAAGTCAGCTTTTAAATTTAAGAAATGCCACTGAATTTCAGTTGGGTCACATTTCCCATTGAAATTATAGTTCAGCATGATGCAATTTATCTCTAGTCTTAACTGGAATTTTAATAGGTTTAAAGCAGCAGAAAGGAAAAAGGTGATTATGTTGCTCGTCTGGAATTGAGATCTGTCCCTTTTCAACTTTTTATAGGTTTTAATCTGTCATACTTGCTTTGCTAGGTCACAGTTCTGCTTTGAGTCCCACAGTGGGGTGCTAATGGTATTTTGAGTAAGTGCTGTTGAAGGGTTTTTTTTTTTTTTTTTTTTTTTTTTTTTAAATATATTAAACCGCCCTTACTGGTGGATTCCGTTTTCAACCAGGCATGGTTACTGTGTTAAAATGTAAAACCAGTGGAAAAATGAACTTGGTAAGTATACAAGTGACCTTAAAAAGAAGCATTGCTAAATTCTTAATCCACCTTTATCTACCAAGGTAAGGCAAGCTGATTTTTCTCTGCTACTCTATAATTGGCCTACACTGATATCACTGAGATCTAAGCTGCTCGTAGAACAATAATGTTGAAATGTGGGGGGAATAACTGGGCCATATTCTTTACTTTTTTCTTTTTATGAGGATATTGTGGGTTTCAGTTGCTTACCTGTGTTCCTGGTATGTTTCTGTACATCATGACTGCTTTTACCCTCCCCAGTATGACTTTAGTTTGCAGGCGATGTAAATCATTCCATTTTGCAATGCAGTCAGCTTTAAAGTTTGTACATTGTAAGATATTTGGTACCTAAAAAAACACTGTCCATTTAATTTTTGAAAAGTATTTCTCTTTAATTATGATAAAGTGCATTTAGACAGTTTTATACAGGACAAAAAATTCCTCATGCCACCTGAGGACCTTTCGAACTCCATCAGTAATCTTAATTTGTATCGGCTGTTGTGTTCACCAAATCAAGGAACATTTTTTTAGTACCTTTCAGCAGGTATGAATTCTATTTTGCATGTTAAAGTGACGGTTAATTATCTTCATGTTCAAATGACTAACAATTTTTTCCTCTGCCGTGGAAGCATTCTGCCTTGACATTGATACATTCTAGTCAGACCCTGTCAAGTTAAAGTGGAATTTTTGTAGATTTATCAGATTCTTGTATTTATCTAATCTTCCCATTTTTCTTGAATATTCTGTTATATCTTTAATATTTGAAATTCAGGTTTGTAGCAGTTTGCATTTAATTACCCAATACAGCAGGTCTTTTTTTATTGCAGATAACCTAAGTACAAAATCAGCATGACAAGTGATCAGCATTTTTTTCATCTGATGCATTTCCTGACTTCCTGGGATTCTCGGTTGTTCAAATGGAAGTTTGTGGGGAAAATTCAGATGCAATTGCAAATTTTCCTTTTTCCCCCCTCTGTTGGCCTGTTTTTTTTTTAAGATTTGTTTATACACATAACTTGTCTGCATCTGCAATGATCCATTTAGTCTAACTGCTGAAAATATTTTGATGTACAGGGTTTTTTTATATAGCATTTCAGTTAGTATACCAATGAACAATTTTGAGTACACTTCCTGGAAACAAGGCTCCCATCAGTTCCCAGGGATGTTGGTCACCTGTGAGTTGCTTTAATTTTACTCTT
Organism: Scleropages formosus; assembly: GCF_900964775.1. NCBI lineage: Eukaryota > Metazoa > Chordata > Actinopteri > Osteoglossiformes > Osteoglossidae > Scleropages > Scleropages formosus. The sequence continues at coordinate 17,348,135 of NC_041816.1, forward strand.
CTGTCCAGTTTATTTCATACAAGTGTTTTTCATGTGTACTCAAACATTTGACTGGTATGTTTGGATGCAGTTTACTTTTTGCTTGTGGAAGCTTAATGGTTCAGTACCTTTCCCTGATCTCTGGGAAATGTGCAGGCTTGGTGCATTTGAAGGATACATCTTGTGCATAGTTAGAATCTACACTTCACCACTGCTGCTTCTTATTCAGTGCCAGCAAGTTCAAATATAGCATTTCATCAGTTAAGTCAGTAGGGTAGATCCATGAATTAACTAGCAGTTTCAAAAGTGTGCAGCCTTCAGAAGTAATTACTGATTGTTATGCATTTCCAATCATGTTGGGTAAATATCTCTGTGCTTCCAGTTTACTGCTTAATTCCTCTTGATGTGATTAATTGCCCTCTGCCCGCACTAATATCTCAATTGTGTTGAATCTTTGTTTTGACGTAAATAACTACAATTGAATTAAAGGTATGTAATAAAAAGTTACCTCAATTCTGTACTTTTCATCTTGCCTTTTCTTCATGGCACATACTAGTAGTTTGCATTTCACTGTGTTGTGTGGCTGTATGTGGTGAGGGGCTTGCTTGATTTTTTTTTTTTTTTTAAAACAGTGACCTCTATAAAGTCTTTTAAAGCCCTACATATCACTGATCAATTGCACAATCAGTTTCTGTGATGCTACTTTCACTTGGACACGAATATTTTTTTGTTAAAATTTCAGTTGAAGCTTTAGGAAATTCAGTAACATGCTTCTTTAAACTCTACAAAATAACCATCCATTCTTATAGTGTTCAGTGCTGAAACACAAGTTTAAAAGCGTGCCTGAATGCACAGTGTATAAAAGACTGATTTCCATATTAATCGACTAGGTCTTGATTACGCTGTGTCCTTTATGATAACAGGGATTGTGGTACCTGTAGGCACCACTTTTGTACAAATTAACTGCCTGAATGGGAGTATATGTATGTTTGTGCATTTCTGTAATGTGACAAATGGGCACAAAGATTAATGTGTACAAGCTAAGATGATTGTTTTGATTCTTCAGCAGTCTTTCTTACATGTAGCTGTTTAGTATGTCAGTACTGTTAAGACCCAACCTTGAATGAGTTCTGCACCACGTATTTAGCGTAGGTAGCTCGTGGCAGTGGAGATTTTATAGTTGTGGGTATTTAGAGATCATTATCTCAGAAGTGCTTTGAAGAATAAAAATGCATGATCACAATTGTACTGTGTAATACACTGGAGGCCATAAATCAACTTCAGCTACTCAGAGTAAGGGTCACTGGAAGGTCACAATTTTAAGCAAACATTGACTATTTTGTGTCGCCATTTAAAGTTAAGTGGGGAAAAAATAGACTATTGCATCTAGAATTTCCACCTTTTCCTGTCAAAATGATTTGTTTTCCCTGTACTTGTTGTGCACTAATTGTCTACTGAGTATATTTTGAGAAGTTTTTGTGTTCTGATTTAGTTTGGTTTTATGTTTTCTCAGAACTAGCAGTAGTCTATAGTAAAAATAAATATTACAGATATTACTTTGTTCCATAATTCTGATGTTAGTATTTTAGCATTGCATTACATTCCTAGTTTGCCTAATTCATAAATTAAGGGTACAGGTTCAGTTTTTTTAAACTCTGATTTGCATTAAAACATTATTTTGAAAGCTCCAATACATTTAATTTAGTTTTGCAAATTTGCATGTGCTCTTCGAAAAATGTGTAATTATATATCTCGAATATAGGTCAGTGTTTAAGATTTATGAAAAAATACTATCATTTTGAATAGCAGTATTTAATGTTTTTGGCTAGTGGTTGTGTTTGGAGTTATGGAGAACATTTTGTAACGGAGAATATACGAAGGTATTTCCCCTTTCACGTCCGATAACCTTGATTATTCTTAGCACCTACACTTCACGCATTTACCAAACAGCTGTCAGTATTCAAGAATGTAGTGGTTAAGTTTAGTAAAATGATCAAGAGTATACTTCTTAACACAATTTGAGGCCAAGTATTCACCCTTTGTAAAGTTGTCTTAACATCGTCTGATGAGACATTTGTCACAATGATACTCTACATATTAATACTGAATCTGTAAGGATGATTTAAACTTTTTTTTTTGCCTGAGCAAGACATGGATTAGTCCAGCCATTTACTCTTGCGAAGAATAATTTTTATTTCTGAATTTCAAACCCATTGTACAGGGAGATCTAACAGTGGTCATGGAGTTCGTTTGAACATTTCAACAGTGAGCTTGTTAAGCCTTCGGACAATACACTGAGAGGATACACCTCCACTTATGACTCATTTTATTTATTTTGGTGCATGTAGTAGACTCATGTTTCTGGTGATCTCAGTCAGCCACCAGTGCCTTGTGGGTAGCAGTGGGATGGACGCTGGTGCCTGGGGGGTGGACAGGCCCACGTCAGGCCTGCATCGGCCCTGCAGACTCAGCCCCCGAAGAACTGTGTGACTGCTGTGCGCCACAAATGTAGGCACTCGCGTTCTGCACAGTACCTCCTGATAGAACTGTGCTTAAACATTTGTATTTCATAACAAATGCCACATTTCAGAACTTCACAACACAGCTGTTATACACACCAAGAGCTGGAGTATGTGTGTTTATGCAATGATAAACATTATTGTAAGGGGTCTGCTTTTGGACATTTGCTGTACTTCGACATGGTCTTTCCCCCATATGCTTGTAGGCATTTAAGTTCATAAACTGGGGGCTCTGCAAATGATTTAATCACATTTAAAACTTTTAGAAATTATTCTGTATCCAACTTTTTTTTGTAGTACTGTCAGGAGGCAATGATTTATTATACTCTATTCCCTTCATTAAAGCAGAACAGGTCAAATTGTATCAATATATATTGTATTGATTAGTTTTATCTATATTGTTGGATTTAATGAGTTTTACCAAGAACATTTTTTGACTGAATACATTTTGACCAATATTGTGTGAACTTCACTTTGTTGATCTGAGTGTTAATATCTGTATGAGTGTTACTTTTGAAGTAATGAAGGCATTATTAGCCTACTGACTGGATTAACACTTCACTTAAAATCTGTTCACAGATCAAGGCTAAAAACTATGACAAAGTTGAAAAGGTGAGTGTCACAACTGGTTCGGTGTCTAAAACAGGATCAGTGTACTGATAAATCTGCGCTATATGTTATTCTGTATGATGAGCACATATGATCCCCCCCAGCCTCCACTGTCCATAGTTACTGAACATGAGGTGAATTTGCTTTTTGCAGCAGAAGGCACGGCAGGTGGAAAGAGATCGCAGCCAACAAGCACACTCATGCAAAATGCTGCCCATAAACTCTCACCTCTAAATCCCACTGAAAATCTGCTGGAGCTGCTGAGAGAGCTAACATTACATTTTTGGCTGTAGATGTAAAAAAATAAAATTCAAGGTTCCACTTTATTATGCTGCCACTTCTTTAAAGTGTTTTTTGAGTGTACAGCAGCAGTAGTTTAAAGTAGGCTCTGAATAATGCTCAGTTCCCATTTCAGGTGCAGTAGGGTGACTGATGTGAGTGTATGCTGGGATCTCTGTTACTTGCCATGTGCTGGTGATGGTCTTGGTTCGTGGATGGTTTGATGTAGGGAGAGCTTCCACACCACAGTGGGGACCTGTAACATGGCATATCTCCAAGGCGCTGCCACTAGGGTTAGAGTCACACGCATTCCCCACTCTGCATTTACAGAAGCACTTCTCTTAATCTGATGATTTGGTTAACAGCTTTAAATGGTGCGAAGCAAATGAGATCCGCTGTTGAGCAGGGGCTGCTCGATCCGGGCCATCGGGTTGCAGACTGGCAGGCTTTCCCTCACATGAAGCTACATAAGTTTGGGCACAGTAATGCAGGAACAAATTATGACACCATTGTGTCATTATTCGGAACATGGTCATTATATCACATTCAGAGGAATAATTCATAGTGTCAGAGAACTCGGATTGGCCAGGTAACTTTGGCACACTTCCTGACACATGATTGCATTGTGCTATAGAAACAGATGTATACAGGGAAATAATTTTTTTTTCTTATAGGACAATCTTCATAAGAAAATACAGAGTTATCCATTTAAATTAATAATAACCCCAGGATCATTGTTAAGTTATGCTGGATGTTTTAGGCTCAAAGTCCTCGTTAAATGAATAATTAATTTTATTTACTTATTTTTATTTGTATAATTTATTTTGAGAACTGTTGGGGGTTGGAAAAGTTTTGTGTCCACAGAATCCAGAATTCCCTGCAGTACTTGTCTTGGAGAAGATACTGCATGGACTGCACTCTCTCTGTCATGTTACTGCACACACGTTCACTCTCTTTTACACCTCTTCCCACTTAGCTGTTTCAAAGATGCCTCATGAAAGTGCTGCATATTGATCTGTGGAAGTGCTACCTTTCGTACGTTCGAGAGACCAAAGGCAAACTGCCAAGCTATAAGTAAGATGGACTCTTTCTTTGATTCTGGTGTGTTTGTTACAACTGGTTGCAGTAAATCCTTTGCTGTATGAGATTTTGCAGAGCTTTACTGCACCTGCTGTGATCTCTTACTGCTCAGCGCTGAACAGATTGAGTTTCACCACAGCCCAATACAAAGACTGAAGGCATAAGCTCTTTGGAGAACTATTTTTGATATTTGATGTACATTGTGCTGGAACTCCTGAATTTGTTTCTGTTCAAGCATTAGTGATTATATCGTACATATAGTAGTTGCACGAAACCTAATGTGAAGTATTGCCGAGAACTGAACGCTTTGGTTAGAAATGAAACTGTAAGGCAAGCATTTGAAACAAAGTCTGCTTCTTCCAGAGAAAAGATGGCTCAGGCGTATGATTTTGCCTTGGATAAGATTGGAATGGAGATCATGTCATATCAGGTATGGGAGTGCATACAGATACACTGCAAAACTGTCATGGTGATCTTCACTTTGAACCTTTGCCTTAAACCTCAAGTTCGCCTGTCTTTTTTCAGATATGGGTCGACTACATCAATTTCCTGAAAGGAGTGTAAGTGTACTTAGTCCTCTCGTGTCTATGTGAGCGTTCCCCACCTCCTCCTCTGGGCAAACACCCAACACATTTCACTCCCCTGTCCTCAGTGAGGCGGTGGGCTCATATGCAGAGAACCAACGAATCACGGCCGTGCGGAGGGTCTACCAGAGGGGCTGCGTCAACCCCATGATCAACATTGAACAGCTGTGGAGGGATTACAGCAAGTACGAGGAGGTAGGAGTTCTAATTCAGAGTGAAATCAGGGACTGGGTGGTGGGACCACGAGGTCTCCTGGCCAGCAGTCATGGCATGGGGTAACATAGACAAGAAGTTCTCTTGCTCATTAAACAGGTATTTCTTAGTGTAACTACTTGTTGCGAGCTGGACTGAGATGCAAATAGGTCCAATTTTTTTTTTTTTCTTCAAATGTAGGGTATCAATGTGCACCTGGCAAAGAAAATGATTGAGGACCGCAGCAGGGATTATATGAATGCCCGAAGAGTGGCTAAGGTGTGTCCTTTTCTCTTTCTTCTCAGTGATTACATTGGGATAACAATTCAAATGTTAATCTTCTTGAAAGTTGGTTATTGATCTCTGTCAGAGTGGTGATTTAGGTGGGAAAATGTGCTACAGGATTCATGGATGTAGTTGAAAGTTTTGAGTCAGAGATGCAGGAAAAGCATTCACTGCTGTATGTGGTAACATCATGAAGATCTGGAGATGTTACTGACCGCTTGGTAATGATTTGAAGATGAAACACTAGTTCCAAGGCGTTTTGCTTCGTGCTTTAGTGAATTTCCTCTCTAATATTTCTAGAATGCCTACCAATTCCTTTATAGGGGGAAACATTGAGGAGACCTTTTATAAACCTGTTTCGACTGTGTGTGCAGGAGTATGAAACTGTGATGAAAGGCCTGGATAGGAATGCCCCCTCAGTCCCTCCTCAGAACACCCCTCAGGAGGCCCAGCAGGTGGAGATGTGGAAGAAGTACATCCAGTGGGAGAAAAGTAACCCCTTGCGCACTGAAGATCAGACTCTCATCACCAAGAGGGGTGAGCCTTGTCAGCACTGATGGCTGTTCTAATGTCAGAGAACAGTGAACATGAGTCTCCTCAACAAGCCTGGTCATGTTCTTCCTCTTTCCTCATCTATGTATCCATCATCAATAACCACCTGCCCAGTTCAAGGTCACGTTTATTGGGGGCCTATGTCAGAAGAATAAGGCTAGATGGGACACCAGTTCATTGGAAGGCAATCACTGACTCATTACCTCACACATACACACATTTTGGGGAATTTAGGGACCCCTATTTACCTGAAACGTGTCTTTGGACTGTGAGACGAAACCAGGGCACTTGGAGGAAACACATGGAAACACAAGAGAACATGCGGTAGACTACTCTGACTTGAATCCACATCTGGACCCCGCTGTGCAGTCCTCTACCAATTTGTAGCATTATATGTTATGTAAATGATAAGGGTAATGCTACTAGTTCAACATCAAAATGTCAAAGTGCTTATCTGCCAGGCATGCATGATAGTAAGCCCATCACATGTGGTTAACAGGATCATTTTGTTTTTTCTTGCAGTAATGTTTGCCTATGAGCAGTGCCTCCTGGTCCTGGGCCACCACCCAGATGTCTGGTATGAAGCAGCGCAGTACTTGGAGCAGTCCAGCAAACTGCTGGCCGAGAAAGGGGTAGGAGTCCTTGCGTCCTGTGTAATAGCTGGAGAGTGAGGTCAGGAAGGACAAAAGAGCTGTATATGTTTACATGTCACAGGACATGAACAACGCCAAGCTGTTCAGCGATGAGGCCGCCAACATTTACGAGCGCGCCATTGGCAACCTGCTGAAGAAGAACATGCTGCTCTACTTTGCCTTTGCTGACTACGAGGAGGTGAGCGTCAGGCAAAGCGAAGGGCAGAAATAATGATCTACGCAGTCTTGTATTAGGGCTGTCGTGTAAATTTTCATCAAGCTGTGATCCTTCAGAGGGTACCTCAGTGGATAGGATGCAGTGTTGCACAAATAAAATGACGCTTTGCACTTGTAATTTATCATCGTTCTTCGATCTTCCTTACAAAAAAGCCTTTCGAAGTATTTTAGCCCCTGCTGAGTAAACATTTTATTGTGAAGTTTCCCGTGAGCGTAAACACTAATGAACAAAACCTCCTCAGAGCCGGATGAAGCACGAGAAGGTGCACAGCATATACAACCGCCTGCTGGCCATAGAAGACATTGACCCCACACTGGTAGGGTCCTTCACTGTCATTAATCCATTTTTTTTTTGTGTCAAGGTCTCAGTGCCCAGGAACTCTAATAGCCAGTAACTGCAGAAGCCCATATTTTTGCTATTTTTATTTTTTCCATCATTTTCACATGGTTAATGCTGAGAGAACAATGAGGTGTAGCTTTGTTTCTGCTCACTAGGCACCTCGTCTGCTTGTTATCTTGAAATCTATTACTATATTTCCTTATATTTTGCAAGGAATTGCACTTTTAATCCATTATAATCCACGTATTGCCACCAGCCAACTGTTACAACCTTAAATTTTAGTGCACAATGTTTTTAATATATATTGGACCTTGATTATTGTAATATTGTATATTTCCCAGATTTCCACAGCAGAAGACAATAAAGCACATTTATAAAAAGTCAAATATTTGTTTTTATTTAGAAAACAATATAATGCTGATGTTTGCTATTTGCTTTGAAGATCTGACAGGATTCTCGACATTAATCGTCACAGTACAAATGCAAAGCACTGGTCGTCATTGCAGGTTTACATTCAGTATATGAAGTTTGCAAGGAGAGCAGAAGGCATCAAGTCAGGGAGGACAATCTTCAAGAAGGCGCGAGAGGATGCGCGGACGCGGCACCACGTGTATGTGTCCGCTGCTCTCATGGAGTATTACTGCAGTAAGGTGAGACTTACGGAGATGTTTCCTTTCTCTGGGGAAGAACACTGAGAGCTTGTGAAATTAACAGGTAAAAGGACGATTCAGCAAGTTGAAAACTGATCAAATCTTGCTTAATTTTCCATGTAACTGCCAATCATGCTCAATCACTAGAAGATTATCAAGCTAATGGGAGTACCGATTTTCCAACTTGCTCAATTCAATTTATTTTTATAAAGCTCTCTTCTCAGCAGAGTTTTACGGGGCACTGAACAACTGAGCACATGCAGAAGTGATGATGGAAAACAAAGAAACAGAAAAAGATGTCAGTTGCTTGCTGTCAGTTCATAAGTCAATTGGCGACTGAGGAGCAGAAATCAAAAGAACCTCCATATTCAAAGAAATGGGAGAAAAATAAACATCAGGAGGTCTAAGTACCAGTAGCAGCCTACTCCTCCTGAGGAAATCAGTACTAGTGATTAGTACAAATTGTAGCTTTTTTTCTTGCTGTTTTGCAGTAAATGTCTATCCGGTATTTTACAAAAACTGATTTTTTGCTCAACATTGTATTCCTTAGTCATAAAAAAAAATCTAACACTGTTGCACCACACAGGACAAATCGGTGGCCTTTAAGATATTTGAACTTGGCTTGAAGAAATACGGAGATGTACCAGAATACATTCTGGCATACATTGATTACCTCTCCCACCTAAATGGTAAGTTGCTGTGTTGTTACATGCTGTCCATTTTACCCATCACACAACACGATTACTAATAAAGCTTTAATTTTAATGTCAGCAAGGTGGCTTTGTCCATTTTGTTGTAGTCACCAGTGATTGCTTCAGCTCAAGTCCTGTGTTCATGTATTTGACTTTGCTCGGTGATAGGCAGCTGTATTTAACTTGGCTGAGTCCCTGCGGTGTGCCGTGCTACGGCTGATAGCAGATAGCGCTGTAAAAAGCCATTATCGGTCTGACAACCCATCTCTCTTGGCTACGATTAGAAAAATCAGTCCCTACAGTAAATAACAGGTCTTCTTTATCTATGAACCAGCCGATTCATTTCATACAAAGTGCAGTAGCGTCGTTTCTTAAAATAACACACAGACGACAAATGATACAACCTGTTTTTATCTCCCCGTTACCCCGTTCACCCATAACAGAAGACAACAACACCAGAGTTCTGTTTGAGAGAGTTTTGACGTCTGGAAGCCTATCTCCTGAGAAGTCCGGGTAGGTAAAGCTCAGGAACCTTGTGAGTTTATCATCAACTCCCCGCAAATGTTTTTCATGGCTCTCATCACGTGTTTGTGCGTTGCAGGGAAGTCTGGGCTCGGTTCCTGGCCTTCGAGAGCAACATTGGCGATCTAGCAAGTATCCTAAAAGTAGAGAGGAGGCGCTTCACAGCTTTCAAAGAGGAGTATGAGGGCAAGGAGACGGCTCTGCTGGTGGACAGATACAAATTCATGGACCTCTACCCGTGTTCTGCCAGCGAGCTCAAAGCTCTGGGTTACAAGGTTGGCCTGTTCAAGAAACATATTCCTTCCAGTGGGGACATGGACTTTACCTGCAACGCGACATTTGGGTTGGGGGCTGTACTGCACAGGGTTAAGGTCCATGGTTCAGTTTCAAATCAAATACTGGTTTACTGCGAAAGATTTTCGATTGTGTAAATGCCAGATATTTTCATACTCTTTTATTTCATTCTATTAATCATCTCAGAGCTCAAAAGAGCCCACACTGAGAGAGTGTGTTTCACTGATTTATGGATGAGGGACTCATTGTAAGTAGTGCCTCTAGCAGCATAAGTCACCTTGGTGAATAAGATGTGTGGGCTGATGACACTACTTAGGATCCATGATTGTAAGTCGCTTCGGAGAAAAGCGTCTGCTAAGTGAATAAATGTAATGTAAATGTTTTCTCCAAAAGGTTATTTCAAAGTGTTTAGTAAGAGCTCTGTTAAACATCTCATGTGGAACAGTTATTGTAAAAGAACGTTTAAGGTGAAAAGAAACTATTTTGCTATATTCACAGTATTTGATTTATATTATTGTTACTGGAACATGTAGTAAAGGCTTCTCCTTTTCCCAGGATGTGTCCCGTGCCAAACTGGCCTCTCTCATTCCGGAAGCAGTGGTGACTCCCTCTGTACCCACTCTCAAAGATGAAGCAGACCGGAAACCGGAGTACCCCAAACCTGACACTAATCAGATGATTCCTTTCCAGCCCCGACATCTGGCCCGTAAGTCACATAACTGAGCGGCGTTTTTCACCTTACGGCTCTTGCTGTTCTAATGGTTATTGATGGCTACATTGCAGACGTGCCTTTTTAACATGGCATCATTTTACTGCCTGCAGCTCCTGGATTGCACCCTGTGCCCGGAGGGGTGTTTCCTGTGCCGCCTGCTGCTGTTGTCCTCATGAAGCTGCTGCCTCCACCTGTCTGCTTTACGGTTAGTGATCTTGCGCAGCACCCCGTATGTTAGCATGCCTATTTTTGAACATTCTAATCAATGCTAGAAATAGCACAGATTTATTTTGTCATTGTTGTATTCTGAGTTTTCGTACCTACTCATGCGATGAACATCGGTGCATAAAGGGGAAAGAAACTAAGTTTACTTAAGAATCACACGTCTGCAACTATGTGTCTCTTTCTCCTAATGTAATGCACACTTTGTATTTCTCTGAGATGTATGTCGCTTTGGAGAAAAGCGTCTGCTAAATGAATAAATGTAAATGTCATTTTGCGCAGGGTCCTTTTGTTCAGGTGGATGAGCTGATGGAGACTTTCAGGAGATGCACGCTTCCAGAGAGTAGGTTTTCCCATCTTTTACTAATAGGAGCATAAAGAACTGAGTGACTTTGCTATCACAAGTCCCATTCTATTTCTAGCAGTGCTTAAGCAAAGTTTAGCATATATACTACAGTACAGTTTAAACTTGTATTATTCTGTCTGCTGTCTAAAGAAGCCTCTGGTATTCCAAGGATACAAAGTTGTCTAGCTGTGTCAGGTTTTGAAGTATAAGGTGTAGATTCACAACAGACACCAGCACACCGCTTGCGGTTCCATGTACTCTGATCTGTCACACGCAGCGGTGGACGCTGCTGTGGAGATGATCACAGGGAGACAACCGGAGCTGTCCAGCGAGGGCAACGGCCCAGTGGAGAACAACACCATCACCAACAAAGCCTTGAAGAGGCCCAATGCTGACTCTGATGAGGAGGAAGAGAAGGGTACAGCAGCGCCACCTGTGCACGACATCTACAGGGCGCGACAGCAGAAGAGGATACGGTGAGCTGAAGGGAGCTTAGTGCCCCCAGCCCCTCTCTCTGTGCCATGGTGTGTCTCGAGGACTTTGGCCTCTACTGTCTCCTGAGGACTTCTGTAAAACGCAGAGGCTGTGTCTCAAACGTGTACAGACCCACTGAGAGAGAGGGACCACTGGCAGCACACATCTCTTGTTGCCCGAGACAGGAGTCTCATAGGTGATGATTACTTGACAAGGACATTTGATTCAGCCTCTATACGCTGTTCTTTGCATCAAGTCTTCGGTTTTTGTTTTCTTTTTTTAACCATTTCTTTTTAAGAATTTCGTGGCTTATTCTGTAAAGTTTTTAAATGATACACCTTGGTTTGACAGAGCAATGGAAGTCTACCATGTGTAGTTCAATTACTGGTGGCAAGATTGTTCTTTCTCTGACAAATAGAGTAAACTCAGTTCCTTCCAATAAAATGGGAAAAAAAAAAAAAAAGAGGATGGATGCGTATTTGTTTATTCATTTGCTGCTGGTTTCAAACCCACATTTGACAAACACTTAAGTCAGGTTCCAGTAAGTGACAACTTAACATACCCTCATCTACATTGTAGATGAATAACACAAAACATAAATAAATAAAATAAAAGCCTTTGGGCAATAAACAAACTGGCACATGGTGCCCACTTAAAACCACATTTCCTCTGAATATTTCCATTTCACAAATTAAACATCGTTATTCTAAATGATGACAACCTATAAAATCAGATACAGCAAAATAGTGCACTTATAAAGACTAAACATATTAGGCAGCCATGGGTAATGCAATGATAATTCAAAAGCAAGTATATATAGTGTATCTTAATCAAGTATGTTCAGGATTATGTAAAATACTGGTCACCTAGGCAACTCTTTAAGCTTTGATACACAATACATACTAGTATCTCGTCCACTATAGTTACACAACCATTACTGGATGATTCAGCGTTTTTTTAAAGTAACTTATCAGTAAAGATAAGGTTTGTCTGCACTTAGTTTCTATTAATACAAGCTTTATGACACTGATGCATAAAATGTTTGTTCCTTTCATTACTGTGAATTTCTTAATGCCATAATTGTATATTAGAAGCTTTCTAAAATATGTCCACTTCAGGATTACTGTATGGCACCATTTCTGCTCAGACACAAGTGATACCACACACACAACTGTAACATCTCACACAGTATTCCAATTACAAAATAGCATTATAATTGTTTACAACAGCAGAGGAACTACTTTTCTGTGGATTAATAATATGCTTCTTTTCTTGGAATAGCAGCAAACCCAAAACACAGAACTATGGCAGCACAGCAAAATTGTTCTATGTGTGACAGTATTTATTGATGGTATTGTATCAAGGTGAACAAATGCTGTGTTAACTAACTAAACATGGAGACGACTTGGTTATGAATTAACTAGTACCACCTAGAGATGTGTGTAAGGCACCAGTCAACACCTCCTGTGATGGTGTGCATGTTCTCAAGTTCTTTTGGTTATCTGTGATGGAATTCATACTGCAATTCAAACTCCTCAGAATAACTGGTAACTCAAAGGTAAATTTATTAGCAGTTGTTATCATTCTAAGTAATTAGAAAAGACGCTACAAGCTCACTGCAACTCTGTTAAAAAGCTTATTTTTTCACTTTCTTGGTGTTAAGCTAAACCTATTACGAAGTAATGAACATTCTGCACCCTATTACGTTGTGGCGAGTTTGTTTCTTAACTGGAGGGATAGGAATGGAGTGTTTTCTTCCAGGTCCATGCCACGCAGAGATCACTAGTGAGAAGAGTTTATGCTTATCCTGTTGAAGGCCCAGGTTCTGGCCAGCCTTCCCCACCTGGGATATCCTGCAGCATCTTCTGGTAGTATGGGGCAAATACCAGCTTGTTGTAGTTGACCAGACGGCTGAGCTTGACCGCAATCACCTCCAGCTCTCTCTGGATGGGAGCCAAGCCACTGGGCAGGACTGGAGTGCACTTCTGGGGGCCGGACTCCAAAAATCCCAACAGGAAGTTCTGGATACGAGAATCTGACATAAGGGAGACAGTTAAATGGGTCAAAAATGGAACCCGTACATCGCTGGCAGTATCTGTGCTGGCTGCCCAGTTACAGATAAAGAAGGTTTACCAATAAGCCTGCGGATGGAGTTGTCTGGGAGCTGGACTGCAGCAATCTGGCCCTTCAGCGAACTCTGCTGCTCGGTGGAGAGCAGCGGGAAGCCATGCTGGGACAAACAACCCCCGACCTCTGCACACAACTTCTCTCCAATGGTGGCAAAGGCCTCCTCTGCACTGAAGGAGCTGATAAGAGGTGGATCAGAGAACCATTAATCACAAAATGTCATTCTAACAGCAATTCAGAAATGACAACAGGTGAAAGTACTGTTCTTGCAGTCTGTTACAGCGAACGTGTAAAAGAGAAGTGTAATTAGTAAAACTGCCACTAGGGAGCGACACTGCTTCATGTCAACCTCAGAGGGTTCATTCACATATCCTGGGTTATAACTGGCTGGACTTCACCCAAGGGAAACGAAACTAGCTTCAGTATTGTTATAGCTAGTCTATCAATTCATCAAAATACGCTAATTGAGCCCAACGTGTTACTGAAAATCCACCGGATTTCAGGGGTGTATGATTGCCTGTTGCAGAGCGTATGTAGATGTGCACATCAGAGTGTGTTCATGTGCCTCGGTGCTGGCCTTCTTACATACATTGTGTGCATTTCTGCCAGTAAGACCAGCACGATGCCCTTCAGTCTCCCCATGACATCCGGCAGGCCGCTGAGGGCTGGTCCCGTGCTGTTGTAGACTATCAGCAGCACTGCGGCCACCATACTGAGCTGTTCCAGCTCTAGTTGCATCTCCAGAAAGCGACTCTGGTCCATTAGAAGAGTCTGTAATTCCAGAAGAGGAGGACTGCAGGTCAGGGGGAGGGTGATGGGGACATGCTGATGAAAGCTGAAACAATGGTGAGGGAGTCTCCTCTGCAGTTTCCTGCTTACAAAACCCAGTGCAACACTCAATCACAACAAATGCATGTAAACATGAAACAAAAAACTACACGACATGTTTGCAAAACTGAGTTTTTAACTATAAACAGCAGGAAAGCCAAATAATCACTGTTTCCAAGTTATTGCATATCTCACAAAAATTCTTGCCTTAGGATACTTCATTTCTGAGTCAGTTTAAAGTGCTCCCTATTAAGCCAATGATGTCTTCTAAGATGGCAGCACAGGGCTTACTGACTGAGTCCCTGGAATTCTGTGGCTTTTATTTTACATATTTCATTGACCTGAAATACGGCATTTTGGACCAAGTCATCCTTACAGCTGTTTTCGGTTACAATGAGCTTTGAAAAACGTTTTCCAAAATAAATCTCCGCAGGGACACGATATATAGAGTACTGGTGGTAAAAAGGATGTGACATTGAGACTAGAACAGGGTTTCATCATGAAGGTGTACTAATCATCATACTCTCACAGATGCAGCGTGAAAAGCCCCGTACTGGTTGTCAAGTTACGTACCTCAGGGAAGGGGCAGGAAGCATGGTCCCACTTGAGCAGTCGCAGATAAGCATGGTTGTGCACAGTAACGGGGTGCAGCGGAGTGGATTCAGGACCAGCAGCCCCTGAAAACGAAGCTTTGTCCTCCCTCTCGCAGCTGAGCAGAGTGTCGGTCGTGTCACGAAGCCACTTCCAGGTGAAATCCAGGGCATCTAGAAAGAGTGCCATGTTTTACATTTATTCATTTAGCTGACGCTTTTCTCCAAAGCGACAAAGTGTTAAGCTACTTAAAATCATTTGCTCATTTTTACAGGAGCAATTTTAGTCTAAGTACCTTATTCAAGGGCACTAGAGCTGGAGGTGAGATTCAAACCTGCAACCTTTGGATCCAAAAGCAGCCGCTCTAACATCTGCGCTACCAGCTGTCCCTTTTACCCAAGTTTTTTTATCCATTCGAACCCCCGCCTATGGGGCAGATGCTGAGATGCTACACTGCACGACCTTTACCCGCTCTACTGAACTTGAAGCGTTGGACGCCATACACGAATCAATACTGTGGAAGGAGTTGGTCAATGCAGAACCATAAAAGCCTTCAACTGCTCACTGCACACAGATTTATTGAAATCACCGATGTTTCTTAAACAATTATCTTTTGGATTATTTCAACCTCGGTGGCTTTGTATAACATCAACAGTTGAAGCTGCAACAGTTGAGCAATGAAAGTGTGCTCGTACAATGCAGTTCAGAGCGAGGACAGCCATTCTCATAGTTCATAACCCATGAAAAGTAGGCAATGCTTACTTACTGGGTTGTTTTTCGAGGAATTCTTGGAATTTCTTCCTCTCGTACTCAACAGATTGCTGCATCAGGTGTGGCCGGATGCTGCTGAGGGCAAAATTGGCCATGTCGATCTTCATCAGGTCCAACACTTGGAAAATGGCCCTGTTAAGTCAGCCATGAGGTTGTTAATTCAACAGCACGCAAGAACCTCACAATACAGCTGTAATCTTGTACTCATGGAGAAATACTACGTACTGCATGTTGCACTGGTCCGCAAAAGTATTTGTAAGGAACAAAATCCGGTATAAAAAGTGAAAAAATGAGACAATTATAAAACTTAAAAGTAGGTGGAAAGATCTGGTTCGGTCGTCTCAGACGTCAGTCATTTTCTGCTTATTCAATATTTACGGGACTTAGCCACCAATCCTCAAAACAAACTCCAGAATTTTCTCTGTTCTTTCAGTCACCGTTTCTTTCACTCATTCATCTCCAGTTCTGACAGATCTCCAGTGCTATTATACCTGAAAAGGGGTACAATGCCAGTGATGTCTCTCAGCTTCTTAATTTCCTCATCCCTGGAGGGGGCACACAGCATCCCCATCATTCCGATGATGAACTCGGCCACCTTCCCGATGTCCAGGGCCCTATTCTCAGCCTGCTGCTGAATGAGCTGAAGATCCAGCGCCTCCTCGATCTGGTTGCGCAGGCGTCTGTGGCCCGGCAGCAGGAAGGACAGCAGCGTCTGCAGATAAACGGTCAGTGACAAGGGGTGACCTGCATAACTGCTGAGGGAAAAGGACGCAGTGACTGGTATATATTCAATATAGCGAACACAAACAGCACACCGCTTATAGGTCGTCTCGCTACAGAGCTTCTCTACATGTACACCATATGAACATTAGTCACTGTAGCTTCAGCTTTACCTTCCTTCACCACAAGTAACATTAACTTGTGCACCTGTCATTTTGGCAGTTCCCTTTCGTAAAACTTGATAGTTCAGCGAACAACTAAGATGAACTACCGTGGTTAATACTTTGCACTGCTCATATTTTGCATTTTTTTTTTTTAAGTTAAGATCTTTTGGCTTAGGGCATCAATGAATGAAAGCAATTGTTTAACGGAAGGTGCAGCATCAGAAATCACAGATTTCAAGGGTGATGATTGCAAAACTTTGTATTATAGGGATTTAATTAAATTCAGAATTAACATCATTAGTTTGAATTATTTAGAATTAAAATAAAGAAGGCACAAGTAAAACATGATGTATTCTCCTTAATGCTTTAAAACAAATGTCATAGAACTTTTCAAAATGCCAAAAGGAAATAATTTCCTATTTCTTTGGAAAAATCTTCAGCCTCCACCCGAGTCTGAGGGGAATTAGTGCAAGTGATCCTTCATGTGAAGCCCAGTCTGAGGTGCTCTCAGCATCCCAATATTCCCTGAAGCCGTACCTCCTTGATTTCCCCCAACAGTTTAATGGCGTGGTCGTACATGGGTGGGTCCTCCTTCAGCTGAGCTTCCAGGCAGTCCCAAAATGCCCTGTGCATGATGTCTTTCACTCTTTTCTCCAAACTATGGACCAGATAAATATTGAGTATTTGCAATGGACATATATTTTACAGAATAAACCTAAACACAAGAAAAGCTCAGCTTAAAACAAATTATCAAATCCTACACATTTTACCAAGTCTTAAACATAAGGTTTTTCCCATTTTTAAATTACCTAAGATCAATTTCTCTAAGACTCAATAAATACATCAACATTTCCCACTGACATTTATTTCACCATAATAAACCATTGCGGGCTCACATGGAATTCATTTCCATCATTTCTAAAGTGTCGATATACTGTGCTGGTAATAACCCATTTCTCCAAGTCATGCCAACGTGACTGTATGTAAAACTCTGTAGTTGAATGACCTTTTGTATATTCTGAGTCGTACATAACTTTGGAGAAAAATATATGCTAAATGAATAAATGTAAAAAAAAAAAAAAAAAAAACCTTTACTGTGGACATGTAATTAAGTTCACACTTTGGTAAGTTTTTAGTCCAAACAGCTCTACTTCTCCCAACAGAATGATTGAGAGTTTGAAAATTAGCTATATTTAGATAGTCATGAACATCAAAAGAACAGAACAAAACAATAAAAACCTGAATATAAAAAATAAAAACAAACAAACAAAAAAAAAAAAAACATAAAAATATTAGTTGTTCAGAACCTAACAAATTTTACAACATGACTGATTCAGTTTGGGTCACCATTCAAGAGGCAACATACAGTAAACACTAATAGGAAATGTATGCTGCTTTATTACAGTTATATCTATAAAATAACATTTTATATTGTCATTTATATTGTTCTGTTCATTCATTATGTCAGTTTTTAATACATCTTCCCTAACACTGGAAAAGATTCATTCTAGCGAATTCCTCAATACCTCACATAGCATTGCATTTCTACCGAAAGAAAACCAGATTGTTCTCCAAACCCTGCTGAAAACAGCCAGGTATTGTCCTAAACAGACTGATTCCAGAACAGCCACAATCAGCTGGGACTCACCTGCCTTCTGCGGGCTGTGGAGGTTTGACCTGGAAGGCCCCGTTCACAACAATCTCATGGGCGAGGGCCATGTTTGTTACCCCCTTGGCCGTCTCCATCAGCTCCTCCACTGACACGAACCTGGGCGGGCTGGCTGTGAGGGGCAGTAAGATGCTGTTGTACCAGCTATGTGACACCATGAGCAAGACCCTTATTCACCTAATTACAACACAATGCTACATATGTTAATACAGTGACACACACAGATGACACTATAGTAGAACAACCAAAATGCACTTTAGGTTCCTGTAAAGAGCACATTATATTATTCCAAATGTAATAAATCTTGTTTTTTCAGCTGACTCTAGCAAACCTCCTATATATTTTTTTTTTACATTTTTACATTTATTCACTTAGCAGACGCTTTTCTCCAAAGCGACTTCCAATGAACTCTACGTAGTGTTATCAGCCCACTCACCTTATTCACCAAGGTGACTTACACTGGGCACTCATCCATACATCATTTCAAATGCTAAGAGCCATAAATAATGAAGGTTGACACACAGCTTGAAAGAACCACTGCATTTTTTTCCATTAGAATTATCATTTATACTTGCGCCTATACAGAAAATCAGTTGCGCAGATGCTCATCAGTTATTAAAGGGCTATTAATATTGCTGGAAATAAAAGAATCCAATGGGCACAATTTAGCAAATAACCCAAAGAGACGTGAAATCAAAACTGGTCAATCCCACAGCGGACGTTTTCCAGCCCGAGTTAAGAGCGAAGTCGACTTACACTGCGGAGTGTCACCTCTGTGCGGACTGGAGCTCTGCCGGATCCCTTTCCTCACGGAGCGCTCGGACGGCTCCAGGCTGCCCGTGGGGTTCCCCGCTGGGCCGGGACCGTCGGCTTTTTCCTCTTCGCTCGAGGGCTTGTCGGGGAACTTAGGCATGCTTGATCTGATCACAAGGAAAGACCACATGGTAAAAAAGCTCCATACACATAAAAACAACTCAGTATTATAGCTCCATACACATTTAAAAACTTACAACGTTACTCTCAACCCAGTGTTTTACATATCTGTTTCAAGAGAATTTGTGCTTAAAGAGAATGTTATTACTATGACTGATGCATCTATAATATAGATCAATACTATCCCCCCCCCCCCCCCCCCCCCAATAGTATTGATCTATATAGATGCATAGTCTGGAAATATGGCTTATTCATAAACTGTCATTATATTCTTTCACCAAAAGCTTTCAGATATTGCTAATATATTTTTCAAAATATCTGAATGAGTCATTTTGAACAATCCTGGAAATAAGAGGAACTATTTTATTTTACATCCAGCCAAACCATTTTTCTTCATCCTGCTGCGCACATCTCCACTGGTGGGGGGAAAAAAAAAAAAAAAAAAGCATCATCATGTTTTTGATGCCGCTAAGCATTTAGGATCACTTACCTGTTTCTTCACCTTTTTAAAACCTTTCACGTGAAAAATGAAAAATATCTACGCCTTTTATTCTCCTGTTGGACTGTTAGCTTATCGTGAATTCACTATCATGTGCAAGATCTTTCAACGAGCTATTTCATCGGTCAAATTACGCGTGAATCGACTCTTAACTCCTTTATGTATTAGTTTTTTAGTCATGCACGTCTTTCGGACTACACGCTAGATAAGTAAATACATTATATCCCACTGACTCATATGCCAGGCTGCTGCCATCACTAGTATTTACGGAAGTAATATGATGGACAGCGCAGCCAGATATTTGTAGTTTTTTCCGCCACGAAAATGCTCGCATTTGAAGGGAACGGACTGGCTAAAGAAACTACAATTACCAGAGGGCAGGTTGCGTGTCAGTTGCATTTCCAGACATTTCTGCCTGTTAACGGTTGTTTCCTCCCTTCCAACCCCAACCCGTGTGCCAAAAACGAGTACATTGTAGAGATTTCACTATTACTTAACAATTTAGACATTCGCTACATAGTCGGTTGGGTACCCGCCTTTCTTCTTACCACTTCAGTCATGCAGATTATTCTTTTACAGCATATGACATGATTGCTCAGTTTCAAAGGATGTTCCTGAAATCGTAGTGATGTAACACAGAGACCCCCCAGGTGTTACTCATCATTTCTCTAACATTGTCATTTCTGTAAGTAAAGTTTACTAGGCAGCATTCAAACAGTTTCAACTATAAAACACCGACACATAAATAATGACAGAACTGACCTCTCAACTGGAAATTACATTTGTTCACTGGGCTACAAAAGTTTAATCTCTCACTCTGGACAAGAAGTATATTTTTTTTCCAACAAAAAAATCCATATTTTCTTTCCTAATCTTGTAGCGCAGCGAAAGTAAACTGTTCAGGCGCCCAGTCGATAGATAGATAGAGTAGGGACACATAGGACCGTGAACCCCTAGTTCAGCTCGCTTCAGCTCCAGCTACGTCTGCTGCTTAAACTTAAAGAATGTTCGTGAGAATCGCCGATCCTAATAGCTGCAGTGAAAAGAGGCGTTCGGTAACCATGGAGACCAAAGTGGCGCTAATAAACAAAACTGAAGCCGGCTTGAACGATGTAGAACGCTGCACATGGTACAGATGGTCCCCGACTTACGATGGTTCGACTTACGATTGTTCGACTTTACGTTGGTGAGCTGGCAATAGAAATTCGGTAGAAACCGTACTTAGAATTTTGAATTTTCCCCGGGCAAACGATACTCGGAGCGATACTCTCGCAATGCTGAGCAGCGACAGTGATCCGCATCTCTCTTTCTGTCACGCGGTGGTGTATACAACCGATACTCTACAAAGTTCTGTATTGCCAGCTTTTTTTTTTTTTGGATACGCCCTCGTATCTACGACGTGTTTTGTGCATCCATCATGTGTACGAAACGCCCATTGACTTGTGTCTCCTGCTGCTACTGGCGAGAAGAACAATTGGAAGGCAATTTCTCTTGAGGATAAACTATGTTTATCTGTACTATTATTATTATATTGTAATATCTTCAGTTTTTTACTGTTTTATTGTTTCTTGTTTAGTAATTACTGTACTGTCTTGTGCTGTTTTGCACATGTGAACTTAATGTACTCGGTAGCTTTGTATTGTTTTTTTATGTAGCACCATGGTCCTGGAGGAACTTTGTTTCATTTCACTGTATTATACTGTACCAGTTGTATATCTTATGGTACAAATGACAATCAGTAAAGCCACTTTGACTTTGATGAAGGCGGTAAGCCCAATGACCATCACACTGAACTTGGACTTTTGCAATTTAAAGGATGAGAAGCAATAATGTTAGGTAGGTTATGTGTATTAAATTTATTTTCAACTTGCGATATTTTCAATTTTACGATGCGTTTTGCAAAACGTAGCCCCGTTGTAAGTCGGACCCACCTGTCGGTCAGCAGTCCTGAAAGGAATAGAGTGTGAAGAGGCATTCTTATTTTAGCTGGCAGTATAACAGTGGTTCGAATCCATGACTACTGCACATTTATTCTTTTAGCTGACATTTTTCTGCAGAGCAACTTACACTCATTTACTCAGGTAGGTAATTTTACCGGAGCAATTTAGTGTTAAGTACCTTGCTCAAGGGTACTACAGCTGGAGGTGAGATTTGAACCTGTACCCTTTGAGTCCAAAGGTAGTAGCTCTAATCACTATGTTATCAGCTACCACAGTGCTGTAGAATTATTGAAAAAGGTGCTAACCCTAAACTGCTGTAGTATAAATTACCCCCTTGTGTAAATGGATAATTGTAAGCAGCTTAGTACACAAGTGTGACATTAGGCAAAGGCATTACATGGGTAATTGTGAACAAGTTCTTGTTATTGCACAAACAGTGTTTTCTGAATTTGTTATATCACTACCTGACATTTTTACAAAACAATACATAAATTGAACTTAGGGACTTCTGTATCAAGATTTTATTAAATATAATTTTAGTGATAAAAGTGCCTTTAGTAGTATGAGTTATGAAAGACTTCTGTTCTCTATTGAGTTTGTAGGTTGAGGAGCCAGTGTAATGGGGCCTGGGGTGTAAAATACAAGCCATCTTTTATCATGTCTTTAAGGAATTTCTTCTACGACTCCACATTTGGACCAGTATGACCATTTCTTCTACATGCATTCTTTCCTTCTTCAGGGGAACTGAAAGGGACATTGAAAAGGTTGGTGAAGTGGAGCTACTGTCCTATGAATGAGTAACTGTAGTAATCATTTAAGAAACACAATGTCACACCCTGTACTTGTCAAGCCTACCAAACATCTTCAGACTAAAACTCTCCATATAAATGGCTGTATCGGGGGGAGAAGAAAGAAAAAAAAATATCTGGACTGAGTCAAAATTCATATTGAGCCAACACTTTTATCCAAGCCAACTTACAATTCTAGATACTTGTAAATAGAATGGTTTAGGGTATTTACCAATCAGTCACACTAAAGGCAACTTGAAGCCACTAAATTACCTACGTGCATCTTTGGATTGTGGGAGGAAACTCACCCAACCACATACCAGCCCATACAGACTAAACTACAATCAAACCCATGTCTGAATGCACTACCTACTGCACCACTATGCTGCTATTTTACAACATACACTATAAAACATGATAAAAGCATTTTTATTCAAGCACTTAAGTTTAGATTTACATGTGTACACAGTTCAAAGTAGTTTACATACAATTTTTTTTACAACATATACAAATGTTAACTTAAGTAAAATTATGCATTTACAGAAGAAGTTCTGATTTCAAAATACTTAATGAAAATCTCTGGGTGTCCTTTGTAAAACTGCCCAAGTAAACGTTTCTTCTCTTTGGCAGAAAGCTTTGGGTTTTCATGAATAGTCCTGAGTAAGGCCCAGAGCTCTTCTTGTGTAGTTTTGTGAATGTTTTCCACGTAAGCTTTGCCTGTGACTCGCTGACAAAACGTAGAGCCTGGGAGTAACAGGAAACAGTAATTATTCATGGTAAAAATTGCTTTAAAGATTTTAATAGTAGAAGGATGTCTCTGGGACGCAACTCCATTATTGAGTACATTTGATTTATAAGAGAAGCACCTGTTACTGCATCTGGATCTTTTCCTTGTATGAGGTTTGCAAGCTTATCACTGACCAGTTTGTGCAAAGATCCAGGAATCTGTTAGAAAAGAAAGTTAGTATTAAACTGACCCTTAACAAGGAAATTTAAGTGCTTGATTTGCAGAAGTAGTAAAACTTGAAATGGACAAAACGGTCACCATGCAAATATTCGGAACAAAATGTTTGGTTCCTCATTGCACTCATGCTTTTACTGGAAGAGTAAACATGTGAAGGAGGTAGAGGGTTATGCCCTTCATATCGTAGTGAGTGGAAATCCACTCGCTATCTAAAGTAAACACCATGTATACAATGTTTAACTGTAGCTCTCAAACGTATATTAAACAAGCTGATTTTAGAGCTAAATTAGCTGCTTCTTTGCATTTGAGTTTTCCTTGTTTATTCTGGTAAGTGTTTATATTTGTATCAATGGTGGAAGGGGGAAAAAAAAAACCAATCACCTTGAAGACATCAGCATGATTGTCAAGCATGAACAGCACCAGTAGGTCCATCTTCCCTTTTGCCAGATTCTTACTATTAACAATGGCCCTGGAAAATGCCCGTTTCACAGCCATCCTGTTCTCAATCTATGAAATGAAACGGATTAAAATCACTGTTGAAATACTGTAGAAAACTTGAAGTGCACACATGTATATTAGCTGGAGTGACATGCAGATTAGAGGCCTTTTTATAATAGTTATTACAAGTGATTGACAGCAGTGACACAATGACTGATCATATTAAAACAAAAGCTATCCTAGGCCTAATCCTAGTTCAGACAGGCTGATAAATACTATGCTATATAACCTCACCTCTCTGTGTAATTTGACCTCGCGTGGGTCTGCAGCTGCTGCCATGAAGCACAGGAGTCTGCGCAGCTCCTCACGACTTTGTGCATCTAGCAGCTTCAGACACAACTGCAGCGCCTCCAAGGCCTGTTCCAGCTTTCCATTCACTGTAGAGAGATCAGGCCCGTAAGCACAGCTACGGTACATAGCTCTGCTTTACATTTGAAGCAACGGGGTTTCACACAACGGCACCAGGAGAATGGCGGAGTTCTCTAGTAGCAGATTTACATTGCGACTGCTTTTGTTTAAAAGTCTCACTAAAGCAACTTGAGCCTTTAAGTCACCCCCCCCCCCCCCCCCCCCCCAAGATTTGCCCATTCAAGTTATAATAATTGGAATTTACAAGGAGTTTCGTTTTTAAAAAAAAAAAAAAAAAAAAAAAAAAACCCTACCTCAACTAATCAAGTATTTCTTCACGTTTATGGGGACCGACTTAGTATATTACACCCCTGGACAGCTGAACAGCGTGAGGCATTCACATTTATAACAGATTCTTTTCTCCAAAGTGATGCATAATGGTTTTGGAGTATTTATCTGACCTCATTATCCCATGCAATTTAGCTTCAGATGCACTACAATAGACTTCCTACAGTCATTCACACATTTATACAGCAGAGCAATGTAAAAGACTCACACGATCATTTAAAGACACCAATCAACGTGAGGTGCGTCAGTTGCATTATATTTTTTAAATGACACATAATGCTAAACAAGCTTATTAATTTTGTGTAAGCACAAGTTTATTGTAACATATCCCATAAGGTTTTATGGTGACAGGTTTGGACAGTTTTTTTGTTTATGTTCAGTGTTGGCAGCAGAGCAATGAAAAAAATAACAGTCACCAATTCACTTGAAACGCATCTAAAAATTAGAGCACACTGAGGAAGCCAGCACTAATTATACAGTCATAGCAGCCACAAAGAGCTGAAGGAATGCAGGTAGACGGCCATACAGTATTAGAGGACTTAATGGAGGGAAACTCTCTAGGTGAATTGTGTTATAATAACTAATGTTAATTACTGATGTAATTTGCCCATTTTGATGGAACATTTTAGAATAAACAAAGCCAAAATAGAGGATTCATAGAGTCAGAAATTATTAAAAAGGCCTGATCATCTTAAATTCGAGTCAGATACCAGTCTTACCCAGCAGCTCGGTGATGCCGGTGTGGATGTCGAACAGGCGGTTGGTGAGTAGTGGCGGTTGCTGCGACTGGCTGTAATGCTTTGCTAAGATGTCAAAGAGAAGCCGCTTGCACTGCTGGGAATCCTCCGAGCACTTGGGCAGCCCGCGACTGACCTCCACCACTAGCTGGTCGGGCAGGAACTCAAGGCAGTCGACTGCAGCCGAGAGCCAGTAGTCTGCCCTGTGGCAGACAGAAGCTCACATGCAATCACACTGCCTTTCACATGGCTCAGAAAGCACACAGTTATTCCCTACATCAGAACATTGCTTAATACTAGTCCGCATGTGTATTCCAGTCTGGCTCAAACACGCCAGGATATACTGGCTTTAATATCCAGGATTTCATTTCCAGGTCTGAAATTCATTTGTGTAGACTGGTCTAAAGAAAAAGGTTTGTAAGGTTTGTAAGCGTTTAAGAGGAAATAAAACAGGCAGACTAGTCCAATGTCAGTTGATAAGCAGCCTTGGGAAAAATGATCCAACTACATGCTTTCAGACAAAGGTGCACCCTTTGTAAGGTACAGTGTTGCATGGCGGTAACCGACTACTCTCACGTACTGAGAGTCACTGAAGGCCTTGAGGATCTCCCGGTCCAAGTAGCTGGTGGTACAGAGATCAGGATCGCTGTCTGTGCTGCGTACCAGGGGCTGTTGCCCCTCCAACAGGCTGTCCAGCAGAGGGAGCTCGATCAGCTGCAGCAGGCGCAGCACAGTCTGCTCCTGCCACACTTCACTGACCACTGCGGAAGCAGGAGATCATGAGCCGCTCTGCCCCAAGGTCACTGCCAGCACTTAACTCAACATGGTGAGATAATGAGAGCACAGGGTATTGCTTGGAAGTACTCAAGATAGGGTGCAAATCTGAACTTGCTCCAGGGTTTCATTAACCCTGCACATATAAAACATCTAGGGAACTTCCACATGTTAAACCAATAATTGCTTCCTTGTTTTGCATTAATGCTTGTTTTAATATTTCTCTGAATCTTTTCATCGTATAAAAGCTACAGATAATTGAGTTGAAGACTGCTTTGCGCAGTCTCCACTATAAATTTTTCCTTGAACAGTGTTAAACAGCAGTAAAGTACTACACTGCTGTGTTGTAGGTTAACAAGCCAGCAACATTATATTTCATTGCTCTCTAGGGACTGTTATAGGCTGTTTGGAATTTCATACTCCACAGTTTATTCAGCAACAATATCAGTTTTTAACACAAAGAGGTGTGCTATTTCCCTAATCAGTTTTTTTTTTTTTTTTTCTTTTTTCCCAGCAGAAGATGTGGTCCACATGTGGTAGTCTTATGCTCAATAGAAGACAAGCCAAGTCACATCAATAAACAAAATTTTACTTTGAGGAGGATAACCTGTAATTTAGTTTAATCTTTTCTCCAAAGCTACTTACAACATTAGGATTGTAAATCAAGCTATTAGTTTACTCCATTTATACAGCACAGTAATTTTTATTGGAGTAATTCAAGGTGACTCTCTTGCTCAAGGGTACTACAGTGGGGGGTGGGATTCAAACCTGGATCCTTTGCAAGACAACTCTAAACTATGCTGTCAGTTCTGATGTGTTTTTTTTTTTTTTTTTAATTTACAGCAACTACACAAGCTGAAGGGGTGGTAAACCTCTGTGCTGATTTTTCTACAGTATCAGCAGCAGGGCAGCACAGCCACAGTGAACCAAGCGCAGGGAAACTGACATTTACTTGTTGTGTTGCCTAGAACTGGTGAAGTGGACATACTGTAATGGAGAAGAATAAACACTTACATGTCTCCGATAATTCAGGGTTCATAACCTGCGACATATTGTTTGGATTCAGGTTCACATTCCCCAGGAGGTCCTCCAAAGACTTGTCACTTGTAACAGGCACAGTGTTTGAATACAGCGGTTCTTCTTGCCTAGGGATTCATAAGATAACATCAGGCTTCTACCTAAACAAAACCAATTTACATCCCCAGAACTGAGGGCAATAAGCTTACTGTAAACCTGGAACAATTCAGTTAAAACTGAGCAAATACATCCAAAACATCACAGGCCTTAAAGTGGCTCTGGAATTTTGGAGTACATGTAGGATCACATTCTACCCAATTTAGCCATCACTTCATCCAGAGGTCGGCGAAAGAAACCCGCAGCATCTGTTACACATGACATTCACATTTATTCCTTTAGCTGACTTTTTCTCCAAAGCAACTTACAAAAATTTACCCATTTATACAGCTAGGCAATTTTACTGAAGCAATTTGGGACAAGTACCTTACTCAAGGATGCTACAGTTGGGGGTGGGATTAAAACCTGCAACTTTTGGGTCCAAAGGCAGCAGCTCTAACCACTGCACTACTAGATGTTTCCACAGATGAATCTGAAAATCAAAATCTCCATCCTCTTCAGGGTGGATACAGCTGGAACCCTGTCTGAACATCAGCAGTCACTGAAAACTTCAGTTTTTTTTTTTTGCACCCTGTGTTGCCAGGTTAGGCTCCGACTCGCCGCGACCCCGCTTGGGACAAGCGGTTTCAGACAGTGTGTGTGTGTCTAAAAACCATAAAAAGGTTGTGTATTCAGCAGGACAACTACAGCTAGGTTTACAGCACAGTTCCCCCATCAGGATCTGCTGCCAAAGCCTACAGACTGAATGAACAAAAGCGCTTCAATATTTGCACAAAGCCAGATGAATGATGTCACAGAGACAGCCAGACGACGCATGCAAGAATACCAAAACCATCTTAGTCCATCCTTCAAATCAAACCTCAGGGAATCCATTTATAAGAACTCATTTAAAGGGAAGTTCCTCAGGAGGCTGTAAAGTCTGGCTATTGAAGAAACCTTCCTGACAGTGAAACAAAGGTCATTGACAATGTTCCCAAATGGTAGATGCTTTAGCTACAGATTGGTAAGAAGGTTAGGAAGACATGCAAACCTCATCAGTAAAGAAACTGAATCAGAGTACCATACCCTGCATGGCATGGCGTGGTGTAGATTGTTCTCGGAGTACCGGAAGAGTGATATCCACTTTCGTGATTGTTCGTAGAGGGAGCCTGAGTATTTGGAAATCTGTAAAGACTGCAGCTGCTATCCTCAAATGCGGCACGCTTCTTCTCCTTGCCAAACACCTTGGTACCCACTGGCTCAAACACCTTGCGGTCCATTAGAGCCTGGCACACGCGCACAACCTTGGCCCGGGGAATCTCAGCCTCCCCGTAGAACTTGTTCTGGATGAGGTGGGCCAGGATGACATCCACAGCCTCCGAGCCAAGGAAGCAGTCATTGTGGAACTTGAGGTTGTGGCGCCTTCGCTTCACCTCCACGCTCGTATGTAGGCTGTTGATGATGCTGCTCCAAATGAACGTCGCCCGGAATGGTTTGTTGGCCATCCCATTATCTGATTGTGAAAAAGGTAAAGAATTAATCATTAAAACGAGGCAAGCAGAGTGATTAAAAAAGGCATTCGTTTTGGTTTTGACTCATAAGGAACGAGTCATGAATAAGATACATGTGGTTTTCCAATATTGAGGGATATGGTAGCATTGTAGGGGCAGGTGGTAGCATAAAGGTTAGAACTGTTGGCTTTGAACCCAAAGGTTGCAGGTTTGAATCCCACCTCCAGCTGTAGTACACTTGAGCAAGCTACTTACCTTAAATTGCTCCAGTAAAAATTACTCAGTTGCATAAATGGGTTAATAAGTCACTTAAGGCTGCGAGCTGCTTCGGAAAAAAAGCATCAGCTAAACAAAGAAATTTAAACGTACATGCAAAAAGCATTAGAAGTTTGTCATAGTCCAGGATGAAACCTTCTCTGCCAGAACTAATTGTGTAGAGTGTCAGACAACAGTACCAGAGGGCCTAATCATCTCTTGCTGTCATGTCCATAACATCCAGCACAACACAATGAACAAACTGTAATAATGTCTCCCAGGCATCTCGCATCAGAGACACTCGCTACACATGCAGATACAATTAGAGACCCACCCCAGGTTCAGGATTCCCTCGAAAGGATGAGCCCAGTTCAAGCTAACAATAGCTTGCTGTTTCACAAAGGGGCTTTATTGCATCAGCCACCATAAGCAAACTGAGGGTCGCAGTTATGAAATACAAAAACAGTGCGTTCGCCCATTACTGCATTTCACGCATTTCTTGCGGGGGAAGTCTTCAAACAAGTGAGAGTATTCAAGAGGGAACATGGTACTAAATCAGACATCTCAAGCCAAACCCCTGTGCACAAACCATGATAGGGAAAGAAATACACACACACACACACACACACACACACATTTTCAGAACCGCTCGTCCTATACGGGGTCACGGGGAACCGGAGCCTACCCGGCAACACAGGGCGTAAGGCCAGAGGGGGAAGGGGACACACCCAGGACGGGACGCCAGTCCGTCACAAGGCACCCCAGGCGGGACTTGAACCCCAGACCCACCGGAGAGTAGGACTGCGGTCCAACCCACTGCGCCACCGCACCCCCTCAGGGAAAGAAATATCAAGATGGAATTTAACTTTGATATGGGCAGCAGAGGAAGAATTTCATTTAGTTCAACAGGTAATTTTCCACAAGGAAATTCCACTTACAGAATGTTGCACAACATCAACACTGAGGGACTCAAACAAATATGAATTATACTGTAATGTTAAATTAAGGCCCAAATCACAGCCATTATAAATCAACTTTGAGTCAAAATGTACAGAATATACTTGTAATAGGAAAGGTGACAAAAATGAACTTGCTAGCAAAGAGATTAATTTAGAGACAACAGCCAGGCAGTCAGGGGATGGACATAATGCACTACTAACATTTGTAATTGGGAAAAATCCAGGGGGGGTCCATACAACAGCTATAAAAACGTTAACAGAACTGAGGACAATGTCAATACGCAATCAATATCCATCTTTTCCACAATAATAATGTTATTACTGAGCCGACACCTTGTGATTCACAATGCCAACTTTGTATACTGATCAACTTCGTGCTGGTTTACCTGTTTATACAGCAGCAGCCTGCTCCGACCCTGCCTTCAGCCGTAAGAACGCAGGAGGAGTGGGATTCGAACAAACACCCTTCCTTATAAGAAGCAGCGTTTCTTTATTCCTAGTCCCACAGCATCCCCAGTGGGAGTGCTTCCCTCACGCTGGTCTCTTGCTGGGAATTAGTGTTCGGCCGAGGGTAACAACAGAGCGTGTGTTTGCACAACAGGAGCAGGAAAAAGGGCGAGCGAGGAGCACCGGGGCTCCGCGGAGACCGCCAGGCAGCGCACGCGGAGAGCGCGCGCGCGCACAAGGAGAGAGAGAGAGAGAGAGAGAGAGAGAGAGAGCGCGCGCGCTGCCTCACCAGTACAGAGCAGGAGTGGACGGAGCCACACGAACTCCACAGCATCTGTGTTTTACACGAAAAGCCCGGTCTTCTACACACACTTCTGTACTCGTTCACGGTAAAAATACCCTCTCAGTATTAGAATAGAAAAAAATTACCCCCTCAGCCGCGTCCTAAAAACCCACATGTCATGAGCTCATTTACACTCACACAGATAGTAAGGATTCGTCGAAACTTTACCTCACTCAAGTAGACTAACCTGTTTTTAAAGTAACACACACGGAGAAACGTTTTCAAAAAATTAAAGTACGTGCAGTATAACTGAGAAAAGGCCAATATTTCCACTGACAACCCTTTTAATAAAGCTTAGTCAAAGTGGCAGCGTTCTTTTTTTTGGTAAGCCGCCATCCGTCCTCGCTGATATAATAAACGATCACTACAAAGAGACCCGATTGCAGGGATTAGAAGAAACAACGTCGCGCCGTGAAACACCGCCTGTGTGTCCAGTTAGTGCTGTTCTCATTGACCAAGAGAGGTGAGTTACCTGGTGCTCTGCGCTGGGGGCCGAGCGCCGCCGGGGACACACTGAGGGCTGCCGCTTTCTCCCTCACTGTGGCCATGAGTGAGTGAGTGAGCGAGAGAGAGAGAGTGTGTATGTGTGGGATGGACAGCACGGGGGCTCCGCAGCGCCGTGACGCAATCAGCACAGTTTAGCACAGCTCAGCACAGTGCCTAGCTCGGGACTGTGCTACAGCACGGCCTCTTATAGACACCCGCACTTGGCACAGGAGCGCGACGCGGCGGCGATCGACATGTTCGATCCCCTCTTGCTGATTGGATGTCAGTCAGCAAAGTAAACCGCTGAGCTCTCAGAGGAATGGAAGGAGACGCCGGTGCGGCGGACACGCGCGTTCGGCCTTTCACTTCGACACAAGTTCAGTCAGTGTCACGAGCGATGTCGCGTGGAGCAACATGTTGAAAGAGGCTGTCAAAAGCGACCGCCGGTCTACGACGTCGGACGTGGTGGCGTGCGTGTGAAAAACGTTGCAGTGAAAAGCACTTAAAAGTTCCCGTTCATTCGACTTGAGAGCTGCAAACGCGTGATTTACATAAGAAAAATGGACAAGTGCATTAGTGGTCTAGTGCTGTCGAAATATCGAAGTATCTAAGAACTTCGCGAACTGTTTTGGTTGCAGACAGAACATAGCGTCACGACAACGACGGGTGTGAGACGAAGGTGAAGCGACGGCCGTGGGAACGTTATCAGCGCGCTTGGGCTACGTATTAGCGTAAATCCCACGGCGGGGGTCGGGGCATAGGATAGGGACAGTAAGTGTGGTCACTTTACTGGTTCTGCGCGACTCCCCAGAATTTCCTCGCTGTGCTACCCCAAGGCTTGCCAAGCCAAGGACAGTGAGTGACCCCCACTACCAACGGGGTTCCAGGGACTCGACAGGAGTGGGGTGTGACACCACAGTGACGCTGACAGTGATCCATGGCATGTGAATTATGGAAGTTTAGCAGAGCTCACGGGGACCGCCGGGATACCAATACTGTAATTTATATTTCTTTTATATGTTTACGACCATGACAATCATTCCCCCACCTCCTCCTGCAGAGCTTCAGGCCACAGAGATCTCCTGCAGAGCTGTATATCTACCAAAGGACCTGCTTATGGCTTATATACAACTTTTATGGGAAATGGGCATCTGAGGGTGGCAAGTGACCTGTCTCGTAAATAACCCAGTGATCCCACAGGGAGCCTGCAGGGCTAGAAACTGTGGGCCTCTGAGAGATCGGTAAGATATTGCAGGGGCTGTACTAAAATGGAGGGGCAGGTAAGGCTTTTCTTTCCAGCAAACCCTGAAACAGCAACGTCACTATTACGAGTCAGTGGGTGAGGATAAAGGAAAGCTGGTGGAAAACCTGTTCGGCAGGAGTAGCATACCTTTCCGTGTGTCATCTCCATTCCTGACTCTGCTTTGTCATAAAAATACCACTGAAAGATGAATATATTTACTACTCGTTGTAAACCTCATGACTGCAAACACGCACAAAGTCCAGATTTACACAGGAATGTTTAGAGGTCACATTAGTACTATGAAAAAGATGTTTCCCACAATTCGAGTGTACTGTGTTAAAAAAAAAAAAAAAAGCTGTAAAAATCAGTGTGCATCTTCTTACGGCCATTTGTGCAAAAGGTTCTTCGATCACCTTGATCACTGACTGTTTTGTCCTTGTAGAAAATAGGTAGGTGATCCTGTAGTTTCCAATTAAACTGCCATCATTGATAAAGAGTATCAGTAAATATAGCCTATTAGAACATTAATGGTGGACCATGTTTTTGAGAGAAGAACAAAGTAAGGTCTCCCAGTAAGGAGGTTTGGAAAGCAGAAATGGTCTTGCTCAAAGTCCAGTGTGGAAACACCCATGTGATCCAAACAGGTTTTTCAACTCCTCTCATGTACTCACTCCTGCATGTAACTGTTTTGTAAATGGAGTATTGCTGTTTTTGTCAGTCAAACAGGCAGCTTAGGGTATCAGGCACACGGGCTGTGTGTGAATACCATCTAAACACGATGCTGCCGGACAAACCTGTTTGGAAGGCAGAGAAAATTCATTAAAAATGGCACGCTCAGTGTTCGGAGGTGAAGAGCAGCCATCTATCAGCTATTTTACTGCTATTTCATTGGCAGAAGGGTATTCATGTGGTTTTAATCTAGCTCATATATTTCATATGGTTGTAATTTCTACAGGTTTTAACTTAGTTATGTTCATATTTTGAAAAGTATCTGATGAAAAACCTCCGTTGTCATCAACCTGTATATTAAATTTATAATCAACAGCTTGTCATCAGCAAAAAAGGTTTAGTGTTATTGCATTTTTCCCCCAACAGTCAACAAAAACAAAATTCCGCCCTGATTGCAATTTTGCTTACGCCTACAAAAGGTTTCCCAGTTCAAGCCCACGTCTGAAACTATGCGTAGAACTGACATTCATGTCTTCAGCTTCATCGCAGACATTCGGTTTTTAACAAACATCCACTTCTTCCAGTGAGCACAGACTGGAATCCCGAACTCCCGACTTGGAGGAACATTACCATTTCAGACAGTGGTCTCGTTTATTTGGGGGCCTTAGATGACAGATGTGCTTTTGTGTTTGGGTTCAGGAAGCAGACTGCATTGTGCCATGCAGTCATATTTTATTCAACAGATCATGGACACAGACTGAGGAGAACACATCTTCAAGAAGTTCTCCATTTTACACAAAGAAAGCATAATTCCATTGGACATTAATTGCTTGGACATGCTACAGTCTAATATTTCACAATTTAACAATGCTGGCTGTTGTGTGGACAAGCAGATCCAAAGAATTATGACTTCTTGACAATCCTTTTTAAGTTTTAACAGGCTACAGGTGCTTTAAAGGCTTTAGAATGCAACACTGCACTGTAGGGTTTGGACACCAATCTGTCTTATTCCGCACCTGAGCGGGAAATGACAAGCTTTTGTCTGTAGCTGTGAAATGGAGCTCAGGATCTTGCTGCAGGTTCCAGGGAAACTGTAAAGGGAGGAAGGACAATGAGGCCTGTGAACAGTATCAATGAGCTTCATCAAACAAGTGTTAACTTTTCTATCACATGGGACACCATTGTTAGCCATTACCTTCCGTAGCAGCCTACTATTTTAAGTCGCCTCAGATTCATTAAATCATCTTTGAAAAGAAAAAGTCAAACGGAAGAATATTCTACAGGGTTACCCTCAAAACGTAGTAGCATCCATTAAAATACGTATTTTAAAAAAAGCATTTAGTGAAGTACTCAGAGAAATTTGGTATAGCTCAACCAGTGTTTTTAAATATTTAAATTTTTTTTTTTTTAAGAGCCAACATGACTGGTCTTTTACATTTTCGTAATTATATATATCAAAAATTTGAGCTACTGACACAGAACTCCTGGCAAGCGCACACAGAGTCTGAAGCTGCTTGTCCCAAGCCGGGTTGAGGCGAACCAGAGCCTAACCCGGCAACACGGGGCACAGGGCTGGAGGGGGAAGGGGCACACCCTGGATGGGACGCCAGTCCGTCACAAGGCACCCCAAAAGCGGGACTTGAACCCCACACCCACCAGAGAGCAGGACCCGGCCAAACTCGCTGCACCACTGCACCCCCCCCGGTGACAAGCAGCTGTGAGTAATAATATACACCAGAGAAATCTCTGAAGATGACATCTGCACAAACTGACAGCAAGAGCATTAGAGCAAAAAGCAACATATCAAGCAGGCACCACACCAGCCTTCGCTATGACACAGACATGAGATATCACTATAACTGTGTGCTGTAAACTACACGTCATTATGTGCGGTCTGACGTTTGCAAACAAACCGAAGGACAGATTACATGCGAAAAATGCTGATGTGACGTAAGAAAAGTCACCATGAAAACTGCTGTGGGAAAACAAAGGTTCACGCAGCTTTGGTACCATAGCTTCTCTTTCTTGCCCCTTTTTAGCAGCATCTTCATCGCACTTGGGACAAAAATGAAGGAACAAATAAGGGCGCAGCTGTCTTGTTTAGTAGGAAATTTATTTTCACGTATCAGAAAATAACTGCAGCATGTAACAAAGCTACACTTGAAAAGCAAAACTAAGTCAATACTGTAAGCTTTTTCTGGTTAAAATTGAGGCCAGTTTTTTTAATAACAAAGATTATCTTGTGATATATAGTATACAATAGGAAATCAACATATAAATGTATAGGGTATTCTTTTCTGGAAAACAATAAAAGTGTATTACAAAGGTACATTGAACAAACTGGACCACAATATTTTCTCCTGTGAAAAATACACCTATTAGTGAATAAAATGTACATTTTTTAAAGTATAAAGGATTTGTTTTTTTTACTCAAATAGAGAAAATAGTTTAGGTAATTGCATTTCATTACAATAAAAATACATCACCAAAAGCAGTATTAGAATTGCACCAACTCCATTTTCAGACTTATAACCAGTGTTATATAATCAAAGGAGTTTTGAAGCACAAAAGGTAGATATCTATATTACCGTTTGTAAATTTCTTTAAGAATATACTGACAAAACTTCTCTTTACATAATATACAATATTCTACATAAATTTGGCACTCCATTGTAGGAATGGATGTTTTTCCATACAACATATATGTGTGTATGCAAACAAACATAGACATACAGTATATATCTACACACTCACCTCCTCATCATCATAATCATTGTCACAGTGGCAATACATAGTGATGAGAAACAAAATATGCAAAAAAAGTTCATTAACTGATAGTGTAGACTTCTATGCTTGATCTGTCAAGACTCAAAATGAAGGGAAAAAAAAAAAAAAAACTAACATATAATAACCATCTATGTGTCTGAAGTTGCTCTACTTTGACAATTTCAAGCTTCTGTTCAATTTACTGTGCCCACCACTGAGCCAAACATACTCATCGCCCTGACAGCAACACACCAACCCAGGTGTAGGCCTTCACCACGTGTCCATTAGTGCTTTAACAATGCTTAAAGAATTCAGAAGTGCCTTTGTCTGAGTCTCTCTGGCCGTTTCCTCTCCAGCTACAAGCAGGTCTGCTGCACCTGTGTAAGCAGGTGGCCGAACTTCTCAAAGAGGCTCTCAACCCAGTGGCCATCCCGCATGCACAGCTGAACCGTCTCCTCCTGGCCCAAGTCCCGCCCCCCTGTCTGGAGAGACGCAATCTGGAGAGAGAGACAGACAGAAAATAAAGAACATGTAAGTGCACTACAGCACTAGTGGACCAGTCTGATCAAAAGGCACTCCAACCAACACCACACACAGGCACACCAACTGTGCTGCAGGGACAAATACTGGGTCTCTGGGATAACCGGTGTACATAATGTCTTCTTGGGGGGTGCATGAACTGTGGTACGCTGTCAGAGGTCTGAGGGGGGGAGAAAAATGCTTTCCTCACCTCGTCTTTGCACATCAGATACGTATGGTACTTGTAGTGCTGGAGTGAATGATAAAGTGATATCCACTGCGTCTTCTCCTTTTCCACTGTGTATTCCTGTAGGTGTGGAAAGAGCAAACACTCCTTATAGACCATACATACAAAAGCAGGCAGTTCCTGTTTCATATGAAGCGCTGCATGAAGGATTCACTGGGAATCATTGGGGAAAACCAATACTACAATACAAATGTGCTTTCAAACAGAGGAACTGAATGTTCATAGTGATGCAGAGCATTTGCACAAGCAGCACATTGACTGGCCCCCCTTGGCTGCTTCCTGTTTCTGTTCCAGCGGTGATTGATAGATAGTGACACGGCTGCCACCCAGTGGTTAAATCTTGTAACTGCTTACACATTCAGGGTAACTCATTAACGAAGCCACTTCCATTTATATTTATTCCTTTAGATCACATTTTTCTCCAAAGTGACTTCAGAGTATTTTCTGACTTATACAGCTGGCTAATTTTTACTGGAGCAGCTCAGGATTAGTACCTTTCAAAAGTGTACTACAGCAGTAGATAGCATTTGAACCAGGGCCCTTCGAGTCGACGGCAGCAGTTCGAACCATATTCTCCCATACTGGGTACAATTAAGAGTCCAAGGTTTTAGTCATAATCTAGAGTTACACACACAAATATTTAACAATCTTCAGCTTGCAATTTCTTTTGGTCTATATTTACATTAGATGTCTAAACACTGGAATGTCACGTTTTCGGTCAAAGTCTACCAAGAAGATATCACATTTTTACCAGTGGTAATTTGCTGGTGACTTTAGAAGGCCTCATGGTTTTCTTGTTGTAGGCTTTTCCACCTAATCGCACTTTAAAGGCTGGCGTTTCTCCATCCTTTTTCAGTTCAGTCACCAGCGAGAACTCTGGGAAGATGTCCAGTGCATTCTGGAGCACACCAGTGAAAAATGAAAAGCACATTTTGTGTTTACAAACAATTTAAAAAAACGGTCATAGCATGGCACATGTTGCTTAAAGCTAAACAATGCTAATTCACTGCAAGTGAAAATTTAATGTAAAAATGCCTTCTAGTGACAGGTCCAATACATAAACTTGTAATGAAAAAAAAAGGAAAAAAAAAAAAAACCACCATTAAATTATATTCAACCTGAGGCAATCAAAGGAAAGCTACAGAGTGCCAGATGAAGATGTGGCAGCACCGAAACACACCTTGAAGAGCTGACCCATGCGCAGTTTGGGCAGCAGCCTTCTCCTGTTGTCTGTGATCATCCCATCCACCTTCTTCACATGTGGCAGCAGAAGCTCATCTAGATGGAATCAAGGTAATTACTTCAGTGAGGGAAAGGACCCAAAACTGGCCATGTGATTCAGGATAGGGGGTCTGAAAAAGCTTCCCCAGGTTCACAGTCACAGATCAGCTACTTCAACAAACACAATGTTTCCTCTCTCTGAATCACTGACACCTAAAAGCATGTAAGAATGTGATTTAAAATGTGCCATATTTGGTTCTGCTTGAAAAACAGATTTTATATATATATATATAGCACTAGTATTATAGAGACAAATGTATATAAAACATATATACATAAAAGTAATGGTATTGGTGGCTGTATATGGGAAAATGTGAAGTCTGATTAAAATACTGGCAGGTTTTAAGTAATGGAAAATTGTATAAGCGCATTTTCATGTTTTTCCATCGCAGGACCACGACAATAAGTCAGTTCACTTCAGACACTGACCATTTTCCCTCTCCAGTGTGTCCATCACATCAGGATCTAGGGCCAAGCTAATCAACAGCTCCACAAAGCTCTTGAAGGTCTCCTTCATTGTCCTTGTGTTGAGGAAGCGCGAGGCGAAGGGGACTGGAGGAGTGAACTCTGGGACATCAACCCAAGAGAAGATTAGAATAAAATTAAGGTAAAACATTAAGAACTTGGAGCAAAAATAAAAAGTCTTCATAGGACAAAGATTGTTGTAATATCTTCTTTATCAAAGGGCTTTGTTCTTGGTTTATTAACAGCGTAGCTATGTCCATGGAGCCGTTTTCTCACCATCGTCTTCACTCACGGCCTCTGGCGATGATTCAGAGGGAGAGGATGACAACTCTTCCTTCCACTTTTTCCTTTTCTTGGGTGGTGGCTCCACTCTGGCCTTGGCCTGCTTGGCTTTGGGTTTGAAGGATGGCCTACTAGCCACAGGTTTTTGCACAGGCAGGACAACCCCTGAACTAGACACCACCTTGTGGCCCAGTAGAGCTTTAGCCTGTGAACCCCTGGAAAACAGAAATACAAGAAGTCAAAATCCTTCATATTGATTTGGCAGATGCTTTTCTCCAAAGCAACGTACAACTGAGTAAACAAAAGTGCATTTCACTAACGGACAGCTAGAGATGTGATTCACAAAGTATAGACAATTAGTCCAATACCACTGTTTTTTGAAGGCACACATTAAACAAAGAGCTGTATACAGAATTTATGGAAAGCAATTTTTTAAAAACAGATCATGTATTAGGAGTTCATGAAGCAGATAATTACACACCTTCCACAAAAATTTAAATTCCACGACAGAACTGAGAACCTTTAGAGATTTTGATTTTGGACCTCCTGGGTACAAGACCACCAAGTACCCAGAGCTGGAACAGCGTAGCAAAATGGTTGGGGTGTACTGAGTGATCACGTCCTGCAGGTTATGGAGGAGAAGATTCACTGCAAGTTTTATAGGTCATAACCAGTCTTGAACTTGAGAGGAGACACAGGAATGCCTTGGCAGGTCAAACACAAATTTTTTTAGCAGAATTCCGTATTACTTGGAATGTTTTGATGGCGAAGTCTGGAAGACCTGACAGGAGGAAGCTGTAGTAGGCCAGGCAGGATATCACTATGCCAGCTGATGGTAATTCCTGTGGATGTTATGTAGGATGTATCTGCAGGAGTGGGTTCAGGCTTTGATGTGTTGAGAGAAGTAAAATTTAGTCAATTGTTACTCCAAGATTCTTAACCAATGTACTGGACGAAATGAACAATTTGGCCAGTTTGATAAGGAGTTCCTGTGAGGTGGGCAGACAAGCTGGGAGGTGAAGGACCTCAGTCATGCAGATGTTGGGCTGTAGATGGCAATCAGTCATCCAAGTAAAGAGGTCTGAGAGGCAAGCTGCGATACGTGAGAATACGTTTGTAGCAGCAGGAGGTAAAGAGAAGAGGAGCTGGGTTTCATCAGCATGGCAGTAACAGGAAGACCTGGGAGAGGAGATGACAGAACTAAGGGAAGTGGTGTAGATTAAAACATTAGAGGGCCCAGCACTTGCTGAACAAGAGTCGACAGACACCGAAGGGAATATGAGGAGCTGCACCAAACCAGGTGGCAAGATCTACCTGATAGGAAGGACCATTTCAGTATTGTTTTGATTCCAGGATTTTGAAGAAAGGAAAGCAGAAGGGTGACAGTGCTGAATATTGCAGAGAAATCAAGTAGAATGAGGATGCTCTTCTGGCTGACTGGAGCGCTTCTGACACTGCCAGGAGGACAGTCTGGGTGGAACAGTCAATCTTGAATCCAAGCTGATAATTGTGAAGAAGATCATTCTCCTTAGGTGGAAAAGCAGCTCAAACCACTGAACAGACAAAATCTTACACAACCAAAAGAATCTTTCAGGCTGAAAAAAATAAAATGCACAAAAAAATGTTTAAAAACCCAACATATCTAGACAAGCTGGGCATGATGATCAAATTTTTAATTACATTCGTTAATCTCCTGAAATGAAAGTGTTTTGAAGAAAAGCATCTTTGCGGAGTTTACATGGAAATAAGTACCTCATGGAGTGCATTGGCTTACACCTTGGCTTCCTGCTGCAGACGCGCACATACTCTCTCTTGTTCACAGTATCGATGAACTTCACATAGACTCGTCTGTACATGGTCTTTGCATCACCAAAGTAGCCTAAATACTACAAGAAAAAAAAATTAATATTCCAACAAAAAAAATGCACTGGTAAAGTAACCAATTCCTGGATGTGACTGATTAATCACCATCATAATTTACATACTGACAGTGGCTCAATAATTGATTCTACAACCTCAGAGGAGCAAGAGTTGCAGAGCTTTAACTACTCCACAGTTATGAACAAGAGTCCAGAGAGGGGTCCATTTAACTCTGGAGGTGGTTCAAGTACACTTTCACAAATGCATCTACTCATTCTTTGAACTCTTACCCCTGGGTCATCCCTAGGCACAAAAGAAAGAGGAAATCCCCAAGAGACCCTCACTGTGTTCTGCCAGTGCAATGCCATTCTTGAAATAACAGAAAATCTGCGGTGCATGCCACATGTTCAATTTTGGCATACAGAGCATGCAGTTAAGTTTATAAGCAATCCAAGTTATTAATGGGTCATCATTGGCAGTGCATGGAAATTCCACACACCTGCAGTTCACTAAAAGGATAAGTTATGAATTTTTGAAGATGCAAAATGGAATTCACTTTTAATTCCATTTTCTTGTTTGTTTCTCCTTGCTCCGATAACAGATGTCCATACAGTTTGAACAAACAGAACATTAGCGTGAGAATTCATTAGTTCAACTAACTTCCTGTGTTCACATCTCATTTAGGATTAGATTTCTTCATTTAGCTGATACCCCATAGCTGCCAACCCTTCCTATTTTCAGCACTGAGTATGGAAATTATGATTTTTTTTTTTGCTAAATTATGCATCCGGGGGGGGGGAGCAGGAATCACCACACACCCCCACCACCCACACCTATCTTTTTAATCAACCATTTGTATGCATACTTGCTTCTGTGCATGAGCATCATACTCGCCCCATGTGATCGCTTCCCAAAAGTGCATGAGCATTGCTAACTTTCGATTCCATGTCTATAAAACTTGCTCAAAAACTGAGTTTTACACTCAGTTACACTCTGCATTTCAGCAATGTAAAACTATATGACAATAAAAGCAATAATAATGATAATTAACCCCTCTGTCTCATTCCCCCCCCCATCGGAGATTAGCAGCTACAAAGTGACTTAACTAAACTACCTACAATTATTTAACCATTTACACACCTGAGTAGTTTCTACTGGAGCAATTTAGAATAAGTATCTTTTTCAAGCATTATAATAGGAGGTGGAATTTAATCATAGAACTTCCAAGTCCACAGGAATTGTCTCTAACCACTATGCTAGCTGCTGGCCTCAAAACACAAGCTTATATCTGGTGTTCCTGAGTGTCTCATCAATCACAAGACAAAGAATGTTGTACATGTTCATAGGACGGATAACTCAACAATGATTGATGTTATTTGTGGTGACAACTTATTTTTAGTCATTTTAAATTAGTTTTAATATAGTCACTTAGATCGGGGGGGGATTTTGATGGCATTAGACTGCAGACAAGTTTATTGTATAAATATATTTTTACTTTGATGGTATGGTGGCACAGTGCCTGGTTAGCGCGAGAGAACGTGGGTTTGATCCCCACTCAGTGTCTGCTTGGGTTTCCAGTGGACGTTCCGCTTTCTTCCCACAGCCCAAAAACATGTAGATCAGGTGAATTGGTGTCTTTAAATTGCCTGTAGAGTGTGAATGAGTGAGTGATTGCATGTGTGCGTGCGTGTGTGCGTGCGTGCAGCTACCCTACAATGGATTGGTGTGCTTCCCAGGGGAATAACCTCCCCAACCCCCTCGCCACCTTGCACAAAATGCTTCCAGGATAAGCTCCAACTCAGCGTGAACCAGATTAGGACAAGTGGTTAACAAAAACTGACAGACTGATATTTTTACTTAAATTCAGTCCAATAACTATACTGATGACCATATTTCAATCTGTATTATACATTTCAAATATACAGCTCAATTTTTACCTAAAAACAAAACTACCTCAGCAGTAGTGCTGATGCACACATTCAAGTGTTGTGTGCCGTTCTCACTTCAGT
Organism: Scleropages formosus; assembly: GCF_900964775.1. Lineage (NCBI taxonomy): Eukaryota > Metazoa > Chordata > Actinopteri > Osteoglossiformes > Osteoglossidae > Scleropages > Scleropages formosus. The sequence continues at coordinate 17,390,489 of NC_041816.1, forward strand.
CAGTACAATTTCTGGTAAATATTAAGTGGTCAATAATATTTTTGTCTGAAAGGACCTTTTCTTAGATCTCCTAGAGGGCCTCAGAAAAGTGTGAGGTGGCCTTTTATTTCACAGTGCAAACACAGGTTGAAAACCTTCTTAACTTGGCCTCCAGGACCTGCAGCTGAATAATCCATCTCTGTCTCTTAACTGCCCTCTTAACTCTCCATGGCACCCGGAGACCATTTTCTAGTACCACTTCACGTGCGTGAGTGACAAGAGTGTGTTCCACTGACGTATGGATGAGTGACCCATTGTACGAAGTGTGTCTAACAGTGCAAGTCCCCTTGGTGAATAAGGTCTGTGGGCTGATAACACTACACAGAGTTCATTGGAAGTCACTTTGGAGAAAAGCATCTACTAAATAGATAAATGTAAATACCAATACATTCTTGTACTTACACTATTGGTGGCTGAAAACACTCTGGTTCCATCCCTTAGCTCTGGCACAAACTTTTGCAGCAAGGCTTTTTGAACCTTCCATATAGCGGGGGGCTCTCGTCCAGCTTTAAGTGTCATCTGTTCAAACGCAAGATGCTTGGAAGTTAAATGACTGGACAAGGACATCAGTGAGAATTAGCCATTTGTAAATCCCATGTAAAGTTGCGAGTGCAGAATACTACTGACTAGGTCTGTGCTGAGAAAACACCCAAGTTACCCAACGTGTATCAGTGAAATGTGGATCTCCAACACGGTTTCAAACATTTCAGAACTGCAGAGTGAAAGCAACATTGTTTCAAAGTACCTTCAGGCATTCAATGTCCTCAATTTTGACAACAAACTCATCTCGTTCACGGTACATTCCCTCCCCTCCGCTATCCGACAGGTCTTCGTCTGTCAGCCCTTCAATGGCCACAGATGTCAGCTGCACTGCAAGCTGGTCCAGCGGGACGTCTTTTAGGAAATCCTGCAGAGAAGGCTCTGCAGTTGCAGCAGGTGGTTGATCTTGTGCCACGTGTACTGGGAGAGACATACCGGGGGAGTTCTCTGGTTTTACAGTGGCACCTGAAATTTTCTTCTCAGCCACTTGGAAATTGTGCAAGTAGGAAGGTGGGGATTAAACAAGATTTAATCATTCCATAAAACATGACAATATACAGTAACATTTTAAAGTGCCTTGGAAAAAAAAGAAAAAGGCATCAGCATCAGTACATGAATGTATGATGAGTGCTTAAAAAGAGTATCAAAATGAGCTTAAGTCTGAAGCCAGTATAACCTCTAACATCAAAAAAAGTATCAGAAGCACAAAATTCCCTTTCTTACCTGATTTTTTGTTCTTATCTGCAGTTTCATCTAGTGAAAAAAGTGCTGAATTGATGCTCTTCTGAAGATCCTGATTCTTTCCCATAGAATCATCCTCATCAGAGGAAAAAGATGGCAAGGTCTCCAGGTTCCTGTTAAGTTCATCATCCAGCCGCTTAGATGGACTAGAGCTGCTAGATTCCAGTGATATCAGTGGAACAGCTGGAGGCTGGGGTCTAGAAGGCAAGGGCAGAGGACAAGAAGGGCGTCTGGAGGAAGACGACGACGACTTCCTGGAGCGATTTGGCATTCTTATAGGTGGAGAAGAGAACTGTTGTTTGGGCCCAGACTTAAGGAAATCTAAAAAGGATCCAATGAATCCAGTTTTCACTTCTGGCTGTTTTTCCTCAACCTCTCTGATTTTCTGCCGCATCCTCTCTTGCTGCTGGTAGCCATCATAGCAGCTGTCAGAGGTAGACGGTGAGTTTGTGTCATTCCCACGGGAGTTCTGTCGCTTCCCTTGGCTGCTGCGCTTCAGAGGCTTTGGATGACTATTCTCCTCCTCACCCACTGCCTTTGTGGATCCCTTGGATTTGGCCTTCTTCTTAGGGCAACCATTGTTGGGAGAATCTATGGCATTCTCCATTTCAGAATTCTTTAATTCTATACTCTGAGCCTGCCCCTTTCCCGCAGACAACTTGGTTTTGCTCGCAAGTCCAATGGGATTGGTGTCCTTGCTAGCTAGGTTGAAGTCATTTTCAGTGGTGGCACCCTTATTTCTTTTCCCACTTGGGTTAAAGTCCACCCCATTTCTGTGGTTCACTGTGTGCTCCTCTGATACCTCCCTGTTCTCCACTGAATTGTGGCTACTGTTTCTTGGCTTTTGAGTAGGGATCACCATCCGTTCACTCACAGCAGAGGAAACGGATGTTGTCAGTCCTGCCTGTCCATGCGAATTTAACAACTCAAGTTCTTGATGACCCTGAAGACCCCCTTTAGGCAACAAATGGATGCCTGAAACCAACTGTCCACCATTCTGTGACATTGTCACAGTTTGAGTGTTGGCAACAACTGAATGCGGAGAGGAGAAACTGGGGGATATGTGTCTGGCCTCTACCAATTGGAAGGGGCCTTTTGAATCAGCTGGGCTTGCTAGTGATTGCATCTCTCCTTCAGATGAGGTGGCTTTCACAAAATCCTGAGGAGTGACTCCACAGGCAGCAGCAGTGGCAGCTAAGATGTCATCTACATTGGACAGGATGTTCCTCTCATCCCCAAGGAGCATAGAGTCAGGAAAACAGATGGAGCTGAGGGCAAAGTGATGCTTTCCATCATGATTCACTTGGCTGAAGTTTTCTTTCGGAATGAGATGCTGATGGAGCAACTTCGATGAATCTGAGAGATCCATTTTCAGGATATCAGAGTTCTGAGGAAGAGTCATCTGTTGCTGGCTCTGTCCACTGTTGGTGCTAACAATTTGATCTTCAATTTGAAGGTATTGCACCGGCACCTGCTGCATCTGATTTGAAACCTTGGATGGGTCCATGTTTGGGGTTACAAGCGGCTGCTGCAGTAGGATCATCTGTAGGTCTTTTTGGGGCTCCAGCAGAACTTGGGCACTGGGGAGCCGAATAAACTGTGTTTGAGGTGTAGCCTGAATCTGACCGTGCTGTACGCCTATGGATTCATTGTGAAGGGTCTGTGGTCGAAACTCAAGATCTTTGTATTGGAGAGGGTGCTGCTTAAGCTCCTCTGAGCTCATGGTTAAGTGGGAAGACTGCATTTGTGGAGAGTTCCTCTTTGACTCTAGGTCTACTTGACTGTTTGCACTCAATACATGCTGCCCATGATGGCTCAAAGAATCTATTCTTTCATTCTTTTTGGATTCAGAAAGTGACATGCCTGCAATCTGGTCCTCAGGACGCAAGCTACTCCGGATCACACTTTGCGAGTTGTAGCGATCATCCATTTTGGAGACAACATACACAACATGGTGCTGTGCTCCCATGTCACCACCCACGAGTGTCTGAGCTGAAGCCTCCAGGGAGGTCTGCTGTAAGGTCTGCAAATCCTGCACAGAAAACTCACCACTTTCCTGTTTTGTGGCAACATATGTATCAGATCCCGTTTTATTTCTGCCATAAGATGGCTTTAAGTCAGTTGAAGACCTGTTATTCTGTAAGGCTTGTGAATGAGGGTTCGAGGAAAAAGGAGGCGAATGCACTGGATTCCCATACTTCTGAGGCTGTGGTGACAATGTGTTTTCTGTCTTACTATCAGAGGAAGGGTGTGTAAGTATGTAGTCCTCGGCTTGCTGCAGCGTTGGCAAACTGTGGGCACGAGTGGCAGAGAAGGAGAGGGACTGTGATGTCAGAGTAGAAGATTGTCCTGAACCATAGCTATGAGAGGGGCTGACCGTTGCTAGATCCTGGGACTGAGCAGAATAACTCACAGTTGGCATATCCTGAGAGTGGCTGGAGGAATAGCTCTGGGAGGGGTTCCCTGGGCACAGTACCTGCCCTTGAACCCCATAGTCCTCTCTATGTGCTGTTGAAGAAAGGCCCTGTTGCTGACTGGAAGAGTAAACAAGAGCCTGGCTCGCAGGGGATACACTACTTGATTGGCCAGTAAAAGAAGTAGGAGTCTTATACAAAGAAGGCAACTTCTCTGACTGACTGGAAGAATACAGCTGTGGATGGCTGATGCTGCTTGGCAGGCTTTGTGACGTAACATAGTTCTGCGAGGGACTGACAGACATCAGACTGGGCAACTGGGCAGATTTGTAAGTCTGTGACTGACTGGCAATGACAGTGTTCTGCTTTGGGGCAGGTGAGGGGTAGCTTTGAATCTGTTGATCAGGGGAGGTGCTGTGAGACTTAGTGACTTCGGGAGGAAGGTGATTCTTTTTGGAAGAAGAGTCACTGGTTTTTGCACTGGACACTGGCGAAAATCTGGGTGAGGGGATGGAGGAGGAATAAGCCTGAGTTTGCTCCAGTGTGGCTTGAGATGTTTTCTGTTGTAGTCCACCACTGCTCACCTGAGTATTATCTCCTGAGGGGCTGCAGGGGACAGCCGGCTGCTGCGAGGGGTCCTGAAATGAGGCCTCGCTTTCGTTGGCTAGATACCCCTGCAAGGAATGCTGGGTGCTGCTTTGCAGCTGTGCCTGAACTGATGGAGTACTGGAAGGCCGCTGATGGTGCTTAATCACACTACATTCCCGCTGAAGTGCTCTCTCTATTGAGCCAGTGAAGACAGAGGCGCTGTAAGGCTGTGGGGTTTGCTGAGGTCCACCCAGGGCTGAGGGCAGCAGGCTGAACTGAGGCTGCAGCAGGTGAGGGGCTGACTCCTGGGCAGAGCGATATGTGGAGGACTGTGGAGGAAGGCCAACACTCAATGCCGGGGTGCCAAGGCGGTCATAAGTCAGGGTAGAGGGCACTGTACCTTGGCCACCTGACTTAATTTGCAGCAAGGGGTCATGGGGAGACAGCAAACCATTTGTGGATGTGCTAAACGTGGTATCCTGAACTGCTAGGGAGGGGGTGGTGGCAAAACTCCGAGCGGAAAACGTGTTGGGGTGCTGATAGGTGGGGAGAGCTGCAGGTGTGGGAAACGTTCCAGATGAAGGGAGGGCTCCAGCAACAAACAGTTCGGTAGTAGATGTCGAATTTGTGCCTGATAGAAAGAGAAAAAGATATTATTGGCCTGGAAGAGCAAACACACACACCCAAATCCATCTTGGACTGACACACAAAGGCAGAAGAGGACAAAGATAAATGTGAACAAAGACTCAGGTAGACATACTCATAAAGCCAACTGTCCCCACCCTACCTGTCTGCCATGATGGTGTCCTGAACTGAGGGAGAAGGGAAGCAGTCGCAGGTCCAGCCTGTCCAGTACGGGAGTCAATGGCAGAAAGGAAGCTCATGACTGATGTTTCAGTAGTGTTATTGCCAGCAGCATGCAAACCAGTATCAAAGATTCCAGGCAGCCCTGGAGGTGAGAAACAACGTACTCCATCACTGCCGGGTACACACGTATAGGCCAATAGCAATGAGATCTTGCAGTATACATAAATCTACCTTTTTCTTCACTTTACCTATGGGGTGATGGGTAGTAGCGTATGAGGGAAGCTGAGGAGTGGATGCGTAGGTCTGGCGGTGGACAAGATCCGAATCTGGATGTGTGGCTCCATAGTTCAAGCTGCAGAGAAGGCAGAATCATTAAATTCCTATACATACCTTTACAGGATTAGTACTAAATTCTGACCACAGATAAAAACAAACCGCAACTGCCATTTTTAGATATGTATACACAAGCTAGTAACACTGGTGCAAAACATTTTCTTACTGGACTTTGTAACTGAAATTATTTATTTAATTGCTTAGTCAATGTTTTTGTTTCAAGCCAAGTTCTTTCCCTTTACACTGCTGGATATTTTACTGAAGAAACATATTACTCAAGGGTACCACTGCTGAGCCCTTCCTGGAACAACATTCAGTTTACAATTTCCTGTTAAGTATGTTTCAACTTTTTCATTTGTTGTTTTACATGGAAACTTGCCCCTTCACCATCAATAAATTGAACATCTTTATGATATTTTTGAAAACCCAACAACATTTTGCAAAACGAAGGGTGCTCGAAATTTACAAATGCAGTCACTCGGCCTCAACCTCCAAGTTTATACTTTGTGAATCTTGCAGACCTTTCACAATTACAACTCTGAGTCTTTCAGGGTATTTGTATATGAGCTTTGGAAATTTAGCTTTTAGAATTTTTGTCCCGGGGGAACGGTGGCGTGGCGGGTTCAGCCAGTGCCTGCTGCGTGGTGGGTCTGGAGTTTGAGCTCTGCTTGGGGTGCCTTGCGACAGATTGGCATCCCATCCTGGATGTGTCCCTTCCCCCTCTGACCTTGCGGCTTTTGTTGCCAGGTAAGGCTCTGGCTCGCCGCGACCCTGCTTGGGACAAGCAGTTGTTGACAATGGATAGATGGATGGATTGTCGTCTATTTTCACCAGGGTGATCTTCAGAATAATCATCATCAGTGGACTGCAATTTTTTTGTCGACCATAGATTTTTATGGAATTCAAATTCAGGCTGTTCCAAAACACTGACTTTCTTGTAACACCTGGGTGATTAACACTTATTATTCATTTGTATTTAACCGATACCTTTGTCCAAGGCAACCTATAATACTAGATACACCATCGTAAGCTACTTGCAAGTATCTATCCACAATACACAGCAATGCAGCACACGCACTCACACCATACTCGGTTAAGAGTCACAAATTCACCTAAAACATGTCTTTGGATAATGCAAAAAACCCCAAAACACAGGAGGAACACGAAAACGCCACAGAGAGAGTGCTGGATTCCAACCCACGTCTGAACGCACAACCCAGGTGTGCCATTATGACCCCCATTTGTTAAGCATAAAATCACCTGAGAGAAACTTTGCATCTTCTATTGATCGTATGCTTACTGGCAAACTTCAGGTGTAACATTAATGCTGACTTCCCCCTAACTGCTCTCCCAAAGAGACCAAATCTGTGCTGTGTAGAAGACCATACTGCTAATTTATGGACAGTACTTCCTACTGCAGACAACCAGCTCTGCAACTGCTTGGTCATTTCACTCAAATGCTCTTCTCATTCAGGAGTTCATATGAATCACCAAATCTTAGTGGTGTCTGGATTGTGCCATATTGTTCCCATTATTTCACAGTGGAATTAACTGTGCTCCAGGGAAGATTCAAAGTATGCCAAAGCTTTTTATGACCCTCTCAAACTTTTGCCTCCTAAAAACTTCAAAATTAAGTTACACAGGCAGTTCCTAACTCTTTGTGACAACCTCGCTGATTTGTTCTGCTGCTTCCGTTGTGAGACTTGCCAAAATCAGTTTTTGTTTTCTCCCCTCAAGAAACTGAAGGCAAGAGGATTCCAAATCAAAGGTGCACCCCAATTACACTATAATGTAATCTCAAGAAAACAGAACACACATTGCTCAGTTTATGTTGTTCATACTAAGACAGTAAATACTTACCAATTTTCATTCTTTACTTTTTACTATAATTCTCAAGAATATCTATAAACATTTTATTTTGAAATTAGTGTGACATTTATAACACAAAATTCAATACACATTTTAATACAGTACAATTTGTACAGTAGCTGTTACACAGTGTGATACATGAATAGTACTAACAAATGATTAATTGACAAAAAAAAGCAAATGAAACAGAACTTATTTTCATCACAGTAAATTTTTGTTTTATTTATTAACTGCTTATACTACTACAAAGACATTTCTAAATAAAGAAAGAAGGTTTACACCAACTTCACACAATGAGTGTTAAAGCCATTTACTTTTAGTAAAAGTGCTGTCCTGTTTTAGTTCCACATAGCTGGACTGATTATTTCTAAAAGCAAGAACAAATGATGTATCATTAAATTTTTTTCATGTAAATGTATTGCATCTGAGGAATTCTATTAGATCTCTAAAACACGACAACTTCAAAAAATATGACACACATAATGAAGAATTCCAAAAGCTTAATTTTGTGCAGGAACATGGCACCAGAGAACTTATGTATTTTATGTACATCAAACATCATGTATACTGAGGACTGGACTGTCATTAGTTCTGATCTCAGGTCTTTTTCCAGTTTACATAAAATATAAGCCATTTCAAACAACAACCCACACAGTTTCATGTCAATAAACAACATAAACAGAAGAGGCTATAATCACTCAAACTGTAAGGAATTTAAGGAACAAAAATATCTGCCTGGGTGTAAATATCAACCACCCAAGGGAGAGGATTAATTAGAAGACTGTATCTAACAGTTATATGCTAATAAATTACAACAGAGGTATTCATAAGATCTGTTTTAAGGAATCAAGACCTTTCTCTGAGCCAGATTGAAACTGAAAAGGCCACTTCCACACTGTCAAATAATACTCAAACAAAGGGCTGCACATTTTGGTCTAATGCTTTGGTCTAATGTCTGGGTTAGTTGATTTAAAAACACAAGATACACAGATATTCATGAAAATCTTGAGAGTAAAGATTAGGCCACTTGACGTGCCTAGAATGACTCTGTCCTCAGTGCCACAACACCTTCAACACCTCACACACTGAAAAGTGAGCCAGAAAAGAACTGCTAAAGCTATATTACTCCAGCATATATGAATTATGCAATACATACCAATGTTATGAGTGGCATGGTGGCGCAACGGGTTGTGCTGGTGCCTCATGGTTCCTGGGCTGCGCATTCAAGTCTGGCCCTATCTGTGTGGAGTCTGCAGGTACTCTGTGTTCGCAAGGGTTTCCTCCCACAGTCAAAACATGGGTGTTTCTGGTGAATTTGTAAATGTGTATATATATGTCAAAGAGTGCATGTGTGTGATTGCTCTGTGTTTGACCATGGTGTGCCCAGCCTCATGCTCTATGCTTCTGAGGTAGCCTGTGGACCACTGCATCAGAAAAGTGGTTTTGCTCATGGATGGATGATAAAGAGATAAATGCATCCGAGAACTGTTCAATACAGAATATACAGTATGTATATACAAGTTTAAGGTCCTTCAGTTTCATCTTCAGTACTTTAAGCTCACACAACAAGCCAGCCCCATATGAATCTTATGTTTATTGGTTTCCATCCATGTCCTGAAACAGGTTTTACCCCACCAACATCTCTGCAAGATCTTCTCTCTGAACATTGAGTTTCCACTAAATGTCATAACACACAAGAAGAGCTCGCACAGCAATAAATGTTAGGGAAAATTTTACTGAACGCCCAAAATCATATAATGATCTTAAATATTGCTCATATGATGCTATTTGAAGCAAATTAAAATTTCAAACACAAACGCAGCTTGGTATTTTACTAAGTTACTCCTTCCGTTTTAGTACATTGGCTCCTTTCTTAGTCCTTCAACCATCAGTTTACAAGTCAAAGGGTTTGAGCCCTACACTACCTGCTGTTTGAAACTTGAAAAAAAAGCTCCTCAAATTATTGATTCCGCTCATAATTCCCACTATAAACTTCCTATTTAATTTTAACACAGTAAAGTAAGAAGAGAACATGTGGGGATGGCACAAGTACAGGTAGATATTTACAGGAATGCAAAGGAAATATTGGTGACAGACTTTCTATTAGTCTACTTAAACAGAGGACAAATTAAAGTGAGCATTTGTAACCAAATGTATATTAATTTATTAAAGAAAATGTATAACTACGATTTTTGTGACAGTCTGAACCATTGTCTCTTTATAAGAAAATGGCAACAACTCCTCCACCATAGAAACTGGTTGAAAAGTTCCTATGTTCTTCTGATTTTGATCATTTCCAGCAAATTTTACATGTATCAGTATAATACTAACTCAGTACATCTGTTTCAAATGCAACATTTTACAACAAAAACTACACCCAAAAACAAGGACATACGACACATTCAGCTAAGCCTAAAAACACAACCCTCCACCCTTAAGTAAACACTGCATAACTGCCCTATACTACGCTAAGATTGTACAAACTGTTCAAATACTTAATAAAGACCCAGCAACAGCAGCTCTCGTATGGTGCTGAATTGTAGTTATATGAAGAACTACATGAGCTGTGGATTTCACTAGTTTAATTTGCCCTCAATTGATTTCCTAATAAGATCTATATTAAATACCACAACCAGTCATGCAAACATGGCCTAAAAAAAGGCAAGGAACCAAAAACAACTGACCTGTAATGAAACCAAGGGGCTGACTTTCTGTAAACTTCTCAATTCACTGTTTATTGCAGTTCTCTAAAAAACTGGAAAAAGGTTGACCTTTCTATATCCACAAATAACGTGCACCTTTAAAGGAATTAGCTCCTGTCAAGCAAGAATACAAACAATGTGGCAGTTGTGAAACAGCATCGCTGAAGTCAGGTCCCTGAACAATGACGTATGCAAGTGTGTTGAATGCAGACTCATATTCATTTCAGATTCTCCCAAGATGACACCTTTCCCCTGGTGAACAAATAAATGCTAAATACAGAATCAAGTTTCGCACAGAATTACCTTACCATGCATGGATCTCAGTCTGGATTTACTGCAATTTGAGGACTTTGCAACACTTGAGTGTTGTGGAGGGGTTATGCACGCACGCCCGATTATTTTTGTAAAGTGAGACCGAAAAGATCAATAAAGCCAAATAAATAATAACTGCACATTTTCCATATAGCAATAAACCACATTTCATTTTATACTAGAATAAATACAAACACACACTGTGGCACACCTGGATGTACCTTAGAGGCTCAAATTAAGAATAATCCTGCATAGTGGCTTAGTGGATACCACTGGTGCTTCACAGCTTCTGGGATGTGGGCTTGAAAACAGCTCAGTCTGCGCAGCCCTTGCATGTTCCTCTAATGTTCATGTGGGTATCCTTCCACAGTTCAAAAAGATGTTTCAGGTGAACGAGTGCCCAGTGATGCATCTTGTTTTGTGCCTCATGCTTCCTGTGACTGTCTCCGGATAGAACAGAACCAAAAATGGATGGAACTTCAATTTGGAAGTTTTCAATTTTACACTGTCCAACTAAATCTGCTAAAGCAATTTACCACAACAGCAGGGCCCTTCTGGGAATTGAACTAGAAACCTTCAGGTGACCAGCCAGTGTCTTTAACAGACTTTGTTTTCCCTCATTTTCATTAATTAATAAGTTTCTCCATTGATCCTGCAGGTTTTATAGTAGTTTAGGCTGTCATCTTGCAATACAAAGGTCCTCAGATCAAATCCCTTGATCAAGGTACTCAACCTGAATTTGTACAGTAAGAATACCCAGCTGTATCAGTCCACTGTTAATTTGATTACCTAACATCCTAGGCCACCTTGGACAAATGTTTCAGCTATGCAAGAAAACCTAATGATGATGACAATAACTATTTAATATAGCACCTTCAAAAGCAGCTTCTCAAAGCGTGTTACAGGGGAAAGGGATATATAGGGTAGATTAACACAAGAAGAAATTTACAATGAATGTCAACATAAGAGATCACAAGAGAAAACAACAAGATTAAAAAAACACAATAAGACAAAAATTACAGCAAAACATACAAAGGGAAAAGGGTAAAGAAAGAAACAAAAGAAGACTACGAGATGGAGAAGAGACCATTGGACTTAGGACAGAGAGGCAGAGACGAGTCAACAGTCTGGCCATGTAGAGCTTTACGGGAAAGCAGGAGGATTTTGAAGTCAACTAGAAACCTTACAGGAAGCCAGGGCTGGGATTCTAACACAGGTGCGATGCGGTCACTACCATTGCGCTCGGTCAGCGTTCGAGCTGCTGAAACGTGAACGTGCTGGAGCGTCAGGTATATCGGACGGCTCCGCAATGGAGGACATTACAGTCAATTCACTAAAAAAGACGACTGTGTTAAGCTTTTTGGGCAACAGGAAGAGAACATGTGGAACAGTCTGGCAATGTTTTTAAGGTGTTTAAAAAAAAAAAAAAAAAAAAAACTGGCTTTAACAACATTCTGCACATGTATTTTAAACATGAGGCAAGGGTCAAATAAATCTATCCTATGAATTGATGGAGCGATGAGGGGGTCCAAGAAGCACAACCTCAGTCTTGTCACTGTTTAGATGTAGGAAGTTTTGAGCCATCCAGCATTTAAATATCAAAGCTGCATTTTGATAGTGCCGAGACAGCATCACAGGTCTACTATGGATGTAGATCTGTGAATCACTGCCATAAAAATAACAAAACCACGTAATATAAATATCTGACCGAGCGAGAACATGTATGCACTAAACAGCGGAGGCCCTAGTACTGAGCCTTGAGGAACAAACTTCACATCTCGAACTTTAGTCACAGACAAAGAAGCGGGGGTCACTATGACTGGAACCGAATCACTTGAGCGCAAGGAAGGAAATTCCAAATACATCTAAGTATTATGATTAACAGTGTACAAAGCAGCATAACAACAATGATAATAATCCAGGTTCCAAGCGTTTCCTCAGCCATCAACCTTTCTCTTCTTATAGATGGGACCAGCAAACAACTGGGCCTCTTTTGTTCATCTTCCCAGAAATGATCAGGGCCTAATCGCTGTAAGTACAGTAGAGACGCAATGACACACATCCTACAGTGGTGGTATTTACAGCGGTAAACAGTGGATGACCTGCATTTGCCCTCAGACTGGCACATCACACACAGCAAAGTTGTAGGGCTGCTTTGCTGTGATGTGCCAGTCTGAGGGCAAATGCAGGTCGTCTTGGCAAGATAAGGTTGTACTCACTAGGTTCACTGCATTTTCACCACAACACAGCCGAAAAGGCTGCGTTAAAACTCAAAGTGTTCTTAGTTTGTACACACACCACCTAGGAAATGACACCGTGTGCAGTAACACATCCCAGAGAGAACAGCTCTTCACTCATTATCTGTCGTCGTCCCCCCCCCCCACAGAAAACGTATGCAATTATTCACGAAAAGGGCACTTTTATAGCGTGTGTACAGTTCCTTTATTCGCACAAGAAAGCTGTAAAAGTGAATAAGAACACTACTAAATAAAATACAACATCTGTTCCAAGAATCACGGGTATTAGAAAAAAGGCGCCGACACGTCACCTCACGAAAATATTGAAACACGTCTTTTTCTGTTCCAGAATCCAGGTGCGAGTTACACACTCCGTCCGTCCGTGTGCTCCAAAACAACTCGTTTATTATTATTTTATCATCATTTAACGATGTGCTGGTCGAGTGCGGTCAGTAACTAAGGGAGTTTTTTTCCCCCCCTCAATTTCTTTCTTTCACTCGAACGCATCGAAACAGGCATCTTTCAGTCTCCTACATATTTCTGGGACACACTGGACTCGATCCGTTTTC